>NW_027098871.1:0-175654 GCF_037042795.1 Molothrus aeneus | reverse complement strand
GCAAGACACGCAGAAAGACGCAGATACGCAGCTCTTCCGAAGCTAAGTGCCGGTCCCGGGCTTCTTTCGGCACAAAACCGCTCTCAGGAGCTCCCTGCGCTCGCCACAATGCTCTGTGTGCGAAGAAGCCGCTTCTTCGCCTCCGGGAGAATCGGCGAGCGGCAGCTTCCCAAAGGCGAAGATGCAAGCTGCAGCACACAGGCACAGTGTGGGCAGCCTTCAGACTTAGAGAAAACAGTACTTTACCACTCTCCTGCCTTTTCCATGGTTATTCTATTGGAAAAGAACGAGTTTTGGACAACTACCTTTCATTCTTGCCAAACTCTTTGCAGACCCCCGTGCAAGCTTTAGAACAAGATTTTGGATGTTTTCTTTCCTGGCAGAGTTTCTCCCTTGCAAGATATGGTGGAAAAGCTTTTTGCTGAGTGTAGAGCGGCAAGACACGCAGAAGACGCAGATACGCAGCTCTCCGAAGCTAAGTGCCGGTCCCGGGCTTCTTTCGGCACAAACCGCTCTCAGGAGCTCCCTGCGCTCGCCACAATGCTCTGTGTGCGAAGAAGCCGCTTCTTCGCCTCCGGGAGAATCGGCGAGCGGCAGCTTCCCAAAGGCGAAGATGCAAGCTGCAGCACACAGGCACAGTGTGGGCAGCCTTCAGACTTAGAGAAAACAGTACTTTACCACTCTCCTGCCTTTTCCATGGTTATTCTATTGGAAAAGAACGAGTTTTGGACAACTACCTTTCATTCTTGCCAAACTCTTTGCAGACCCCCGTGCAAGCTTTAGAACAAGATTTTGGATGTTTTCTTTCCTGGCAGAGTTTCTCCTTGCAAGATATGCTGGAAAAGCTTTTTGCTGAGTGTAGAGCGGCAAGACACGCAGAAGACGCAGATACGCAGCTCTCCGAAGCTAAGTGCCGGTCCCGGGCTTCTTTCGGCACAAACCGCTCTCAGGAGCTCCCTGCGCTCGCCACAATGCTCTGTGTGCGAAGAAGCAGCTTCTTCGCCTCCTGGAGAATCGGCGAGCGGCAGCTTCCCAAAGGCGAAGATGCAAGCTGCAGCACACAGGCACAGTGTGGGCAGCCTTCAGACTTAGAGAAAACAGTACTTTACCACTCTCCTGCCTTTTCCATGGTTATTCTATTGGAAAAGAACGAGTTTTGGACAACTACCTTTCATTCTTGCCAAACTCTTTGCAGACCCCCGTGCAAGCTTTAGAACAAGATTTTGGATGTTTTCTTTCCTGGCAGAGTTTCTCCTTGCAAGATATTGTGGAAAAGCTTTTTGCTGAGTGTAGAGCGGCAAGACACGAAGAAGACGCAGATACGCAGCTCTCCGAAGCTAAGTGCCGGTCCCGGGCTTCTTTCGGCACAAACCGCTCTCAGGAGCTCCCTGCGCTCGCCACAATGCTCTGTGTGCGAAGAAGCCGCTTCTTCGCCTCCGGGAGAATCGGCGAGCGGCAGCTTCCCAAAGGCGAAGATGCAAGCTGCAGCACACAGGCACAGTGTGGGCAGCCTTCAGACTTAGAGAAAACAGTACTTTACCACTCTCCTGCCTTTTCCATGGTTATTCTATTGGAAAAGAACGAGTTTTGGACAACTACCTTTCATTCTTGCCAAACTCTTTGCAGACCCCCGTGCAAGCTTTAGAACAAGATTTTGGATGTTTTCTTTCCTGGCAGAGTTTCTCCTTGCAAGATATGGTGGAAAAGCTTTTTGCTGAGTGTAGAGCGGCAAGACACGCAGAAGACGCAGATACGCAGCTCTCCGAAGCTAAGTGCCGGTCCCGGGCTTCTTTCGGCACAAACCGCTCTCAGGAGCTCCCTGCGCTCGCCACAATGCTCTGTGTGCGAAGAAGCCGCTTCTTCGCCTCCGGGAGAATCGGCGAGCGGCAGCTTCCCAAAGGCGAAGATGCAAGCTGCAGCACACAGGCACAGTGTGGGCAGCCTTCAGACTTCGAGAAAACAGTACTTTACCACTCTCCTGCCTTTTCCATGGTTATTCTATTGGAAAAGAACGAGTTTTGGACAACTACCTTTCATTCTTGCCAAACTCTTTGCAGACCCCCGTGCAAGCTTTAGAACAAGATTTTGGATGTTTTCTTTCCTGGCAGAGTTTCTCCTTGCAAGATATGGTGGAAAAGCTTTTTGCTGAGTGTAGAGCGGCAAGACACGCAGAAGACGCAGATACGCAGCTCTCCGAAGCTAAGTGCCGGTCCCGGGCTTCTTTCGGCACAAACCGCTCTCAGGAGCTCCCTGCGCTCGCCACAATGCTCTGTGTGCGAAGAAGCCGCTTCTTCGCCTCCGGGAGAATCGGCGAGCGGCAGCTTCCCAAAGGCGAAGATGCAAGCTGCAGCACACAGGCACAGTGTGGGCAGCCTTCAGACTTAGAGAAAACAGTACTTTACCACTCTCCTGCCTTTTCCATGGTTATTCTATTGGAAAAGAACGAGTTTTGGACAACTACCTTTCATTCTTGCCAAACTCTTTGCAGACCCCCGTGCAAGCTTTAGAAGAAGATTTTGGATGTTTTCTTTCCTGGCAGAGTTTCTCCTTGCAAGATATGGTGGAAAAGCTTTTTGCTGAGTGTAGAGCGGCAAGACACGAAGAAGACGCAGATACGCAGCTCTCCGAAGCTAAGTGCCGGTCCCGGGCTTCTTTCGGCACAAACCGCTCTCAGGAGCTCCCTGCGCTCGCCACAATGCTCTGTGTGCGAAGAAGCCGCTTCTTCGCCTCCGGGAGAATCGGCGAGCGGCAGCTTCCCAAAGGCGAAGATGCAAGCTGCAGCACACAGGCACAGTGTGGGCAGCCTTCAGACTTAGAGAAAACAGTACTTTACCACTCTCCTGCCTTTTCCATGGTTATTCTATTGGAAAAGAACGAGTTTTGGACAACTACCTTTCATTCTTGCCAAACTCTTTGCAGACCCCCGTGCAAGCTTTAGAACAAGATTTTGGATGTTTTCTTTCCTGGCAGAGTTTCTCCTTGCAAGATATGGTGGAAAAGCTTTTTGCTGAGTGTAGAGCGGCAAGACAGGCAGAAGACGCAGATACGCAGCTCTCCGAAGCTAAGTGCCGGTCCCGGGCTTCTTTCGGCACAAACCGCTCTCAGGAGCTCCCTGCGCTCGCCACAATGCTCTGTGTGCGAAGAAGCCGCTTCTTCGCCTCCGGGAGAATCGGCGAGCGGCAGCTTCCCAAAGGCGAAGATGCAAGCTGCAGCACACAGGCACAGTGTGGGCAGCCTTCAGACTTAGAGAAAACAGTACTTTACCACTCTCCTGCCTTTTCCATGGTTATTCTATTGGAAAAGAACGAGTTTTGGACAACTACCTTTCATTCTTGCCAAACTCTTTGCAGACCCCCGTGCAAGCTTTAGAACAAGATTTTGGATGTTTTCTTTCCTGGCAGAGTTTCTCCTTGCAAGATATGGTGGAAAAGCTTTTTGCTGAGTGTAGAGCGGCAAGACACGCAGAAGACGCAGATACGCAGCTCTCCGAAGCTAAGTGCCGGTCCCGGGCTTCTTTCGGCACAAACCGCTCTCAGGAGCTCCCTGCGCTCGCCACAATGCTCTGTGTGCGAAGAAGCCGCTTCTTCGCCTCCTGGAGAATCGGCGAGCGGCAGCTTCCCAAAGGCGAAGATGCAAGCTGCACCACACAGGCACAGTGTGGGCAGCCTTCAGACTTCGAGAAAACAGTACTTTACCACTCTCCTGCCTTTTCCATGGTTATTCTATTGGAAAAGAACGAGTTTTGGACAACTACCTTTCATTCTTGCCAAACTCTTTGCAGACCCCCGTGCAAGCTTTAGAACAAGATTTTGGATGTTTTCTTTCCTGGCAGAGTTTCTCCTTGCAAGATATGGTGGAAAAGCTTTTTGCTGAGTGTAGAGCGGCAAGACACGCAGAAGACGCAGATACGCAGCTCTCCGAAGCTAAGTGCCGGTCCCGGGCTTCTTTCGGCACAAACCGCTCTCAGGAGCTCCCTGCGCTCGCCACAATGCTCTGTGTGCGAAGAAGCCGCTTCTTCGCCTCCGGGAGAATCAGCGAGCGGCAGCTTCCCAAAGGCGAAGATGCAAGCTGCAGCACACAGGCACAGTGTGGGCAGCCTTCAGACTTAGAGAAAACAGTACTTTACCACTCTCCTGCCTTTTCCATGGTTATTCTATTGGAAAAGAACGAGTTTTGGACAACTACCTTTCATTCTTGCCAAACTCTTTGCAGACCCCCGTGCAAGCTTTAGAACAAGATTTTGGATGTTTTCTTTCCTGGCAGAGTTTCTCCTTGCAAGATATGGTGGAAAAGCTTTTTGCTGAGTGTAGAGCGGCAAGACACGCAGAAGACGCAGATACGCAGCTCTCCGAAGCTAAGTGCCGGTCCCGGGCTTCTTTCGGCACAAACCGCTCTCAGGAGCTCCCTGCGCTCGCCACAATGCTCTGTGTGCGAAGAAGCAGCTTCTTCGCCTCCGGGAGAATCGGCGAGCGGCAGCTTCCCAAAGGCGAAGATGCAAGCTGCAGCACACAGGCACAGTGTGGGCAGCCTTCAGACTTAGAGAAAACAGTACTTTACCACTCTCCTGCCTTTTCCATGGTTATTCTATTGGAAAAGAACGAGTTTTGGACAACTACCTTTCATTCTTGCCAAACTCTTTGCAGACCCCCGTGCAAGCTTTAGAACAAGATTTTGGATGTTTTCTTTCCTGGCAGAGTTTCTCCTTGCAAGATATGGTGGAAAAGCTTTTTGCTGAGTGTAGAGCGGCAAGACACGAAGAAGACGCAGATACGCAGCTCTCTGAAGCTAAGTGCCGGTCCCGGGCTTCTTTCGGCACAAACCGCTCTCAGGAGCTCCCTGCGCTCGCCACAATGCTCTGTGTGCGAAGAAGCCGCTTCTTCGCCTCCGGGAGAATCGGCGAGCGGCAGCTTCCCAAAGGCGAAGATGCAAGCTGCAGCACACAGGCACAGTGTGGGCAGCCTTCAGACTTAGAGAAAACAGTACTTTACCACTCTCCTGCCTTTTCCATGGTTATTCTATTGGAAAAGAACGAGTTTTGGACAACTACCTTTCATTCTTGCCAAACTCTTTGCAGACCCCCGTGCAAGCTTTAGAACAAGATTTTGGATGTTTTCTTTCCTGGCAGAGTTTCTCCTTGCAAGATATGGTGGAAAAGCTTTTTGCTGAGTGTAGAGCGGCAAGACACGCAGAAGACGCAGATACGCAGCTCTCCGAAGCTAAGTGCCGGTCCCGGGCTTCTTTCGGCACAAACCGCTCTCAGGAGCTCCCTGCGCTCGCCACAATGCTCTGTGTGCGAAGAAGCCGCTTCTTCGCCTCCGGGAGAATCGGCGAGCGGCAGCTTCCCAAAGGCGAAGATGCAAGCTGCAGCACACAGGCACAGTGTGGGCAGCCTTCAGACTTAGAGAAAACAGTACTTTACCACTCTCCTGCCTTTTCCATGGTTATTCTATTGGAAAAGAACGAGTTTTGGACAACTACCTTTCATTCTTGCCAAACTCTTTGCAGACCCCCGTGCAAGCTTTAGAACAAGATTTTGGATGTTTTCTTTCCTGGCAGAGTTTCTCCTTGCAAGATATGGTGGAAAAGCTTTTTGCTGAGTGTAGAGCGGCAAGACACGCAGAAGACGCAGATACGCAGCTCTCCGAAGCTAAGTGCCGGTCCCGGGCTTCTTTCGGCACAAACCGCTCTCAGGAGCTCCCTGCGCTCGCCACAATGCTCTGTGTGCGAAGAAGCCGCTTCTTCGCCTCCGGGAGAATCGGCGAGCGGCAGCTTCCCAAAGGCGAAGATGCAAGCTGCAGCACGCAGGCACAGTGTGGGCAGCCTTCAAACTTAGAGAAAACAGTACTTTACCACTCTCCTGCCTTTTCCATGGTTATTCTATTGGAAAAGAACGAGTTTTGGACAACTACCTTTCATTCTTGCCAAACTCTTTGCAGACCCCCGTGCAAGCTTTAGAACAAGATTTTGGATGTTTTCTTTCCTGGCAGAGTTTCTCCTTGCAAGATATGGTGGAAAAGCTTTTTGCTGAGTGTAGAGCGGCAAGACACGCAGAAGACGCAGATACGCAGCTCTCCGAAGCTAAGTGCCGGTCCCGGGCTTCTTTCGGCACAAACCGCTCTCAGGAGCTCCCTGCGCTCGCCACAATGCTCTGTGTGCGAAGAAGCAGCTTCTTCGCCTCCTGGAGAATCGGCGAGCGGCAGCTTCCCAAAGGCGAAGATGCAAGCTGCAGCACACAGGCACAGTGTGGGCAGCCTTCAGACTTAGAGAAAACAGTACTTTACCACTCTCCTGCCTTTTCCATGGTTATTCTATTGGAAAAGAACGAGTTTTGGACAACTACCTTTCATTCTTGCCAAACTCTTTGCAGACCCCCGTGCAAGCTTTAGAACAAGATTTTGGATGTTTTCTTTCCTGGCAGAGTTTCTCCTTGCAAGATATGGTGGAAAAGCTTTTTGCTGAGTGTAGAGCGGCAAGACACGCAGAAGACGCAGATACGCAGCTCTCCGAAGCTAAGTGCCGGTCCCGGGCTTCTTTCGGCACAAACCGCTCTCAGGAGCTCCCTGCGCTCGCCACAATGCTCTGTGTGCGAAGAAGCCGCTTCTTCGCCTCCGGGAGAATCGGCGAGCGGCAGCTTCCCAAAGGCGAAGATGCAAGCTGCAGCACACAGGCACAGTGTGGGCAGCCTTCAGACTTAGAGAAAACAGTACTTTACCACTCTCCTGCCTTTTCCATGGTTATTCTATTGGAAAAGAACGAGTTTTGGACAACTACCTTTCATTCTTGCCAAACTCTTTGCAGACCCCCGTGCAAGCTTTAGAACAAGATTTTGGATGTTTTCTTTCCTGGCAGAGTTTCTCCTTGCAAGATATGGTGGAAAAGCTTTTTGCTGAGTGTAGAGCGGCAAGACACGCAGAAGACGCAGATACGCAGCTCTCCGAAGCTAAGTGCCGGTCCCGGGCTTCTTTCGGCACAAACCGCTCTCAGGAGCTCCCTGCGCTCGCCACAATGCTCTGTGTGCGAAGAAGCCGCTTCTTCGCCTCCGGGAGAATCGGCGAGCGGCAGCTTCCCAAAGGCGAAGATGCAAGCTGCAGCACACAGGCACAGTGTGGGCAGCCTTCAGACTTAGAGAAAACAGTACTTTACCACTCTCCTGCCTTTTCCATGGTTATTCTATTGGAAAAGAACGAGTTTTGGACAACTACCTTTCATTCTTGCCAAACTCTTTGCAGACCCCCGTGCAAGCTTTAGAACAAGATTTTGGATGTTTTCTTTCCTGGCAGAGTTTCTCCTTGCAAGATATGGTGGAAAAGCTTTTTGCTGAGTGTAGAGCGGCAAGACACGCAGAAGACGCAGATACGCAGCTCTCCGAAGCTAAGTGCCGGTCCCGGGCTTCTTTCGGCACAAACCGCTCTCAGGAGCTCCCTGCGCTCGCCACAATGCTCTGTGTGCGAAGAAGCCGCTTCTTCGCCTCCGGGAGAATCGGCGAGCGGCAGCTTCCCAAAGGCGAAGATGCAAGCTGCAGCACACAGGCACAGTGTGGGCAGCCTTCAGACTTAGAGAAAACAGTACTTTACCACTCTCCTGCCTTTTCCATGGTTATTCTATTGGAAAAGAACGAGTTTTGGACAACTACCTTTCATTCTTGCCAAACTCTTTGCAGACCCCCGTGCAAGCTTTAGAACAAGATTTTGGATGTTTTCTTTCCTGGCAGAGTTTCTCCTTGCAAGATATGGTGGAAAAGCTTTTTGCTGAGTGTAGAGCGGCAAGACACGCAGAAGACGCAGATACGCAGCTCTCCGAAGCTAAGTGCCGGTCCCGGGCTTCTTTCGGCACAAACCGCTCTCAGGAGCTCCCTGCGCTCGCCACAATGCTCTGTGTGCGAAGAAGCCGCTTCTTCGCCTCCGGGAGAATCGGCGAGCGGCAGCTTCCCAAAGGCGAAGATGCAAGCTGCAGCACACAGGCACAGTGTGGGCAGCCTTCAGACTTAGAGAAAACAGTACTTTACCACTCTCCTGCCTTTTCCATGGTTATTCTATTGGAAAAGAACGAGTTTTGGACAACTACCTTTCATTCTTGCCAAACTCTTTGCAGACCCCCGTGCAAGCTTTAGAACAAGATTTTGGATGTTTTCTTTCCTGGCAGAGTTTCTCCTTGCAAGATATGGTGGAAAAGCTTTTTGCTGAGTGTAGAGCGGCAAGACACGCAGAAGACGCAGATACGCAGCTCTCCGAAGCTAAGTGCCGGTCCCGGGCTTCTTTCGGCACAAACCGCTCTCAGGAGCTCCCTGCGCTCGCCACAATGCTCTGTGTGCGAAGAAGCCGCTTCTTCGCCTCCGGGAGAATCGGCGAGCGGCAGCTTCCCAAAGGCGAAGATGCAAGCTGCAGCACACAGGCACAGTGTGGGCAGCCTTCAGACTTAGAGAAAACAGTACTTTACCACTCTCCTGCCTTTTCCATGGTTATTCTATTGGAAAAGAACGAGTTTTGGACAACTACCTTTCATTCTTGCCAAACTCTTTGCAGACCCCCGTGCAAGCTTTAGAACAAGATTTTGGATGTTTTCTTTCCTGGCAGAGTTTCTCCTTGCAAGATATGGTGGAAAAGCTTTTTGCTGAGTGTAGAGCGGCAAGACACGCAGAAGACGCAGATACGCAGCTCTCCGAAGCTAAGTGCCGGTCCCGGGCTTCTTTCGGCACAAACCGCTCTCAGGAGCTCCCTGCGCTCGCCACAATGCTCTGTGTGCGAAGAAGCCGCTTCTTCGCCTCCGGGAGAATCGGCGAGCGGCAGCTTCCCAAAGGCGAAGATGCAAGCTGCAGCACGCAGGCACAGTGTGGGCAGCCTTCAGACTTAGAGAAAACAGTACTTTACCACTCTCCTGCCTTTTCCATGGTTATTCTATTGGAAAAGAACGAGTTTTGGACAACTACCTTTCATTCTTGCCAAACTCTTTGCAGACCCCCGTGCAAGCTTTAGAACAAGATTTTGGATGTTTTCTTTCCTGGCAGAGTTTCTCCTTGCAAGATATGCTGGAAAAGCTTTTTGCTGAGTGTAGAGCGGCAAGACACGCAGAAGACGCAGATATGCAGCTCTCCGAAGCTAAGTGCCGGTCCCGGGCTTCTTTCGGCACAAACCGCTCTCAGGAGCTCCCTGCGCTCGCCACAATGCTCTGTGTGCGAAGAAGCAGCTTCTTCGCCTCCTGGAGAATCGGCGAGCGGCAGCTTCCCAAAGGCGAAGATGCAAGCTGCAGCACACAGGCACAGTGTGGGCAGCCTTCAGACTTAGAGAAAACAGTACTTTACCACTCTCCTGCCTTTTCCATGGTTATTCTATTGGAAAAGAACGAGTTTTGGACAACTACCTTTCATTCTTGCCAAACTCTTTGCAGACCCCCGTGCAAGCTTTAGAACAAGATTTTGGATGTTTTCTTTCCTGGCAGAGTTTCTCCTTGCAAGATATGGTGGAAAAGCTTTTTGCTGAGTGTAGAGCGGCAAGACACGCAGAAGACGCAGATACGCAGCTCTCCGAAGCTAAGTGCCGGTCCCGGGCTTCTTTCGGCACAAACCGCTCTCAGGAGCTCCCTGCGCTCGCCACAATGCTCTGTGTGCGAAGAAGCCGCTTCTTCGCCTCCGGGAGAATCGGCGAGCGGCAGCTTCCCAAAGGCGAAGATGCAAGCTGCAGCACACAGGCACAGTGTGGGCAGCCTTCAGACTTCGAGAAAACAGTACTTTACCACTCTCCTGCCTTTTCCATGGTTATTCTATTGGAAAAGAACGAGTTTTGGACAACTACCTTTCATTCTTGCCAAACTCTTTGCAGACCCCCGTGCAAGCTTTAGAAGAAGATTTTGGATGTTTTCTTTCCTGGCAGAGTTTCTCCTTGCAAGATATGGTGGAAAAGCTTTTTGCTGAGTGTAGAGCGGCAAGACACGCAGAAGACGCAGATACGCAGCTCTCCGAAGCTAAGTGCCGGTCCCGGGCTTCTTTCGGCACAAACCGCTCTCAGGAGCTCCCTGCGCTCGCCACAATGCTCTGTGTGCGAAGAAGCCGCTTCTTCGCCTCCGGGAGAATCGGCGAGCGGCAGCTTCCCAAAGGCGAAGATGCAAGCTGCAGCACGCAGGCACAGTGTGGGCAGCCTTCAGACTTAGAGAAAACAGTACTTTACCACTCTCCTGCCTTTTCCATGGTTATTCTATTGGAAAAGAACGAGTTTTGGACAACTACCTTTCATTCTTGCCAAACGCTTTGCAGACCCCCTTGCAAGCTTTAGAACAAGATTTTGGATGTTTTCTTTCCTGGCAGAGTTTCTCCTTGCAAGATATGGTGGAAAAGCTTTTTGCTGAGTGTAGAGCGGCAAGACACGCAGAAGACGCAGATACGCAGCTCTCCGAAGCTAAGTGCCGGTCCCGGGCTTCTTTCGGCACAAACCGCTCTCAGGAGCTCCCTGCGCTCGCCACAATGCTCTGTGTGCGAAGAAGCCGCTTCTTCGCCTCCTGGAGAATCGGCGAGCGGCAGCTTCCCAAAGGCGAAGATGCAAGCTGCACCACACAGGCACAGTGTGGGCAGCCTTCAGACTTAGAGAAAACAGTACTTTACCACTCTCCTGCCTTTTCCATGGTTATTCTATTGGAAAAGAACGAGTTTTGGACAACTACCTTTCATTCTTGCCAAACTCTTTGCAGACCCCCGTGCAAGCTTTAGAACAAGATTTTGGATGTTTTCTTTCCTGGCAGAGTTTCTCCTTGCAAGATATGGTGGAAAAGCTTTTTACTGAGTGTAGAGCGGCAAGACACGCAGAAGACGCAGATACGCAGCTCTCCGAAGCTAAGTGCCGGTCCCGGGCTTCTTTCGGCACAAACCGCTCTCAGGAGCTCCCTGCGCTCGCCACAATGCTCTGTGTGCGAAGAAGCCGCTTCTTCGCCTCCGGGAGAATCGGCGAGCGGCAGCTTCCCAAAGGCGAAGATGCAAGCTGCAGCACACAGGCACAGTGTGGGCAGCCTTCAGACTTAGAGAAAACAGTACTTTACCACTCTCCTGCCTTTTCCATGGTTATTCTATTGGAAAAGAACGAGTTTTGGACAACTACCTTTCATTCTTGCCAAACTCTTTGCAGACCCCCGTGCAAGCTTTAGAAGAAGATTTTGGATGTTTTCTTTCCTGGCAGAGTTTCTCCTTGCAAGATATGGTGGAAAAGCTTTTTGCTGAGTGTAGAGCGGCAAGACAGGCAGAAGACGCAGATACGCAGCTCTCCGAAGCTAAGTGCCGGTCCCGGGCTTCTTTCGGCACAAACCGCTCTCAGGAGCTCCCTGCGCTCGCCACAATGCTCTGTGTGCGAAGAAGCCGCTTCTTCGCCTCCGGGAGAATCGGCGAGCGGCAGCTTCCCAAAGGCGAAGATGCAAGCTGCAGCACACAGGCACAGTGTGGGCAGCCTTCAGACTTCGAGAAAACAGTACTTTACCACTCTCCTGCCTTTTCCATGGTTATTCTATTGGAAAAGAACGAGTTTTGGACAACTACCTTTCATTCTTGCCAAACTCTTTGCAGACCCCCGTGCAAGCTTTAGAAGAAGATTTTGGATGTTTTCTTTCCTGGCAGAGTTTCTCCTTGCAAGATATGGTGGAAAAGCTTTTTGCTGAGTGTAGAGCGGCAAGACACGCAGAAGACGCAGATACGCAGCTCTCCGAAGCTAAGTGCCGGTCCCGGGCTTCTTTCGGCACAAACCGCTCTCAGGAGCTCCCTGCGCTCGCCACAATGCTCTGTGTGCGAAGAAGCCGCTTCTTCGCCTCCGGGAGAATCGGCGAGCGGCAGCTTCCCACAGGCGAAAATGCAAGCTGCAGCACGCAGGCACAGTGTGGGCAGCCTTCAGACTTCGAGAAAACAGTACTTTACCACTCTCCTGCCTTTTCCATGGTTATTCTATTGGAAAAGAACGAGTTTTGGACAACTACCTTTCATTCTTGCCAAACGCTTTGCAGACCCCCTTGCAAGCTTTAGAACAAGATTTTGGATGTTTTCTTTCCTTGCAGAGTTTCTCCTTGCAAGATATGGTGGAAAAGCTTTTTGCTGAGTGTAGAGCGGCAAGACACGCAGAAGACGCAGATACGCAGCTCTCCGAAGCTAAGTGCCGGTCCCGGGCTTCTTTCGGCACAAACCGCTCTCAGGAGCTCCCTGCGCTCGCCACAATGCTCTGTGTGCGAAGAAGCCGCTTCTTCGCCTCCGGGAGAATCGGCGAGCGGCAGCTTCCCAAAGGCGAAGATGCAAGCTGCAGCACGCAGGCACAGTGTGGGCAGCCTTCAGACTTAGAGAAAACAGTACTTTACCACTCTCCTGCCTTTTCCATGGTTATTCTATTGGAAAAGAACGAGTTTTGGACAACTACCTTTCATTCTTGCCAAACGCTTTGCAGACCCCCGTGCAAGCTTTAGAACAAGATTTTGGATGTTTTCTTTCCTGGCAGAGTTTCTCCTTGCAAGATATGGTGGAAAAGCTTTTTGCTGAGTGTAGAGCGGCAAGACACGCAGAAGACGCAGATACGCAGCTCTCCGAAGCTAAGTGCCGGTCCCGGGCTTCTTTCGGCACAAACCGCTCTCAGGAGCTCCCTGCGCTCGCCACAATGCTCTGTGTGCGAAGAAGCCGCTTCTTCGCCTCCTGGAGAATCGGCGAGCGGCAGCTTCCCAAAGGCGAAGATGCAAGCTGCAGCACGCAGGCACAGTGTGGGCAGCCTTCAGACTTAGAGAAAACAGTACTTTACCACTCTCCTGCCTTTTTCATGGTTATTCTATTGGAAAAGAACGAGTTTTGGACAACTACCTTTCATTCTTGCCAAACTCTTTGCAGACCCCCGTGCAAGCTTTAGAACAAGATTTTGGATGTTTTCTTTCCTGGCAGAGTTTCTCCTTGCAAGATATGGTGGAAAAGCTTTTTGCTGAGTGTAGAGCGGCAAGACACGCAGAAGACGCAGATACGCAGCTCTCCGAAGCTAAGTGCCGGTCCCGGGCTTCTTTCGGCACAAACCGCTCTCAGGAGCTCCCTGCGCTCGCCACAATGCTCTGTGTGCGAAGAAGCAGCTTCTTCGCCTCCTGGAGAATCGGCGAGCGGCCGCTTTCCAAAGGCGAAGATGCAAGCTGCAGCACACAGGCACAGTGTGGGCAGCCTTCAGACTTAGAGAAAACAGTACTTTACCACTCTCCTGCCTTTTCCATGGTTATTCTATTGGAAAAGAACGAGTTTTGGACAACTACCTTTCATTCTTGCCAAACTCTTTGCAGACCCCCGTGCAAGCTTTAGAACAAGATTTTGGATGTTTTCTTTCCTGGCAGAGTTTCTCCTTGCAAGATATGGTGGAAAAGCTTTTTGCTGAGTGTAGAGCGGCAAGACACGCAGAAGACGCAGATACGCAGCTCTCCGAAGCTAAGTGCCGGTCCCGGGCTTCTTTCGGCACAAACCGCTCTCAGGAGCTTCCTGCGCGCGCCACAATGCTCTGTGTGCGAAGAAGCCGCTTCTTCGCCTCCGGGAGAATCGGCGAGCGGCAGCTTCCCAAAGGCGAAGATGCAAGCTGCAGCACACAGGCACAGTGTGGGCAGCCTTCAGACTTAGAGAAAACAGTACTTTACCACTCTCCTGCCTTTTCCATGGTTATTCTATTGGAAAAGAACGAGTTTTGGACAACTACCTTTCATTCTTGCCAAACTCTTTGCAGACCCCCGTGCAAGCTTTAGAACAAGATTTTGGATGTTTTCTTTCCTGGCAGAGTTTCTCCTTGCAAGATATGGTGGAAAAGCTTTTTGCTGAGTGTAGAGCGGCAAGACACGCAGAAGACGCAGATACGCAGCTCTCCGAAGCTAAGTGCCGGTCCCGGGCTTCTTTCGGCACAAACCGCTCTCAGGAGCTCCCTGCGCTCGCCACAATGCTCTGTGTGCGAAGAAGCCGCTTCTTCGCCTCCGGGAGAATCGGCGAGCGGCAGCTTCCCAAAGGCGAAGATGCAAGCTGCAGCACACAGGCACAGTGTGGGCAGCCTTCAGACTTCGAGAAAACAGTACTTTACCACTCTCCTGCCTTTTCCATGGTTATTCTATTGGAAAAGAACGAGTTTTGGACAACTACCTTTCATTCTTGCCAAACTCTTTGCAGACCCCCGTGCAAGCTTTAGAAGAAGATTTTGGATGTTTTCTTTCCTGGCAGAGTTTCTCCTTGCAAGATATGGTGGAAAAGCTTTTTGCTGAGTGTAGAGCGGCAAGACACGCAGAAGACGCAGATACGCAGCTCTCCGAAGCTAAGTGCCGGTCCCGGGCTTCTTTCGGCACAAACCGCTCTCAGGAGCTCCCTGCGCTCGCCACAATGCTCTGTGTGCGAAGAAGCCGCTTCTTCGCCTCCGGGAGAATCGGCGAGCGGCAGCTTCCCAAAGGCGAAGATGCAAGCTGCAGCACGCAGGCACAGTGTGGGCAGCCTTCAGACTTAGAGAAAACAGTACTTTACCACTCTCCTGCCTTTTCCATGGTTATTCTATTGGAAAAGAACGAGTTTTGGACAACTACCTTTCATTCTTGCCAAACGCTTTGCAGACCCCCTTGCAAGCTTTAGAACAAGATTTTGGATGTTTTCTTTCCTGGCAGAGTTTCTCCTTGCAAGATATGGTGGAAAAGCTTTTTGCTGAGTGTAGAGCGGCAAGACACGCAGAAGACGCAGATACGCAGCTCTCCGAAGCTAAGTGCCGGTCCCGGGCTTCTTTCGGCACAAACCGCTCTCAGGAGCTCCCTGCGCTCGCCACAATGCTCTGTGTGCGAAGAAGCCGCTTCTTCGCCTCCTGGAGAATCGGCGAGCGGCAGCTTCCCAAAGGCGAAGATGCAAGCTGCACCACACAGGCACAGTGTGGGCAGCCTTCAGACTTAGAGAAAACAGTACTTTACCACTCTCCTGCCTTTTCCATGGTTATTCTATTGGAAAAGAACGAGTTTTGGACAACTACCTTTCATTCTTGCCAAACTCTTTGCAGACCCCCGTGCAAGCTTTAGAACAAGATTTTGGATGTTTTCTTTCCTGGCAGAGTTTCTCCTTGCAAGATATGGTGGAAAAGCTTTTTACTGAGTGTAGAGCGGCAAGACACGCAGAAGACGCAGATACGCAGCTCTCCGAAGCTAAGTGCCGGTCCCGGGCTTCTTTCGGCACAAACCGCTCTCAGGAGCTCCCTGCGCTCGCCACAATGCTCTGTGTGCGAAGAAGCCGCTTCTTCGCCTCCGGGAGAATCGGCGAGCGGCAGCTTCCCAAAGGCGAAGATGCAAGCTGCAGCACACAGGCACAGTGTGGGCAGCCTTCAGACTTAGAGAAAACAGTACTTTACCACTCTCCTGCCTTTTCCATGGTTATTCTATTGGAAAAGAACGAGTTTTGGACAACTACCTTTCATTCTTGCCAAACTCTTTGCAGACCCCCGTGCAAGCTTTAGAACAAGATTTTGGATGTTTTCTTTCCTGGCAGAGTTTCTCCTTGCAAGATATGGTGGAAAAGCTTTTTGCTGAGTGTAGAGCGGCAAGACACGCAGAAGACGCAGATACGCAGCTCTCCGAAGCTAAGTGCCGGTCCCGGGCTTCTTTCGGCACAAACCGCTCTCAGGAGCTCCCTGCGCTCGCCACAATGCTCTGTGTGCGAAGAAGCCGCTTCTTCGCCTCCGGGAGAATCGGCGAGCGGCAGCTTCCCAAAGGCGAAGATGCAAGCTGCAGCACACAGGCACAGTGTGGGCAGCCTTCAGACTTAGAGAAAACAGTACTTTACCACTCTCCTGCCTTTTCCATGGTTATTCTATTGGAAAAGAACGAGTTTTGGACAACTACCTTTCATTCTTGCCAAACTCTTTGCAGACCCCCGTGCAAGCTTTAGAACAAGATTTTGGATGTTTTCTTTCCTGGCAGAGTTTCTCCTTGCAAGATATGGTGGAAAAGCTTTTTGCTGAGTGTAGAGCGGCAAGACACGCAGAAGACGCAGATACGCAGCTCTCCGAAGCTAAGTGCCGGTCCCGGGCTTCTTTCGGCACAAACCGCTCTCAGGAGCTCCCTGCGCTCGCCACAATGCTCTGTGTGCGAAGAAGCCGCTTCTTCGCCTCCGGGAGAATCGGCGAGCGGCAGCTTCCCACAGGCGAAAATGCAAGCTGCAGCACGCAGGCACAGTGTGGGCAGCCTTCAGACTTCGAGAAAACAGTACTTTACCACTCTCCTGCCTTTTCCATGGTTATTCTATTGGAAAAGAACGAGTTTTGGACAACTACCTTTCATTCTTGCCAAACGCTTTGCAGACCCCCTTGCAAGCTTTAGAACAAGATTTTGGATGTTTTCTTTCCTTGCAGAGTTTCTCCTTGCAAGATATGGTGGAAAAGCTTTTTGCTGAGTGTAGAGCGGCAAGACACGCAGAAGACGCAGATACGCAGCTCTCCGAAGCTAAGTGCCGGTCCCGGGCTTCTTTCGGCACAAACCGCTCTCAGGAGCTCCCTGCGCTCGCCACAATGCTCTGTGTGCGAAGAAGCCGCTTCTTCGCCTCCGGGAGAATCGGCGAGCGGCAGCTTCCCACAGGCGAAAATGCAAGCTGCAGCACGCAGGCACAGTGTGGGCAGCCTTCAGACTTCGAGAAAACAGTACTTTACCACTCTCCTACCTTTTCCATGGTTATTCTATTGGAAAAGAACGAGTTTTGGACAACTACCTTTCATTCTTGCCAAACGCTTTGCAGACCCCCTTGCAAGCTTTAGAACAAGATTTTGGATGTTTTCTTTCCTTGCAGAGTTTCTCCTTGCAAGATATGGTGGAAAAGCTTTTTGCTGAGTGTAGAGCGGCAAGACACGCAGAAGACGCAGATACGCAGCTCTCCGAAGCTAAGTGCCGGTCCCGGGCTTCTTTCGGCACAAACCGCTCTCAGGAGCTCCCTGCGCTCGCCACAATGCTCTGTGTGCGAAGAAGCCGCTTCTTCGCCTCCGGGAGAATCGGCGAGCGGCAGCTTCCCAAAGGCGAAGATGCAAGCTGCAGCACGCAGGCACAGTGTGGGCAGCCTTCAGACTTAGAGAAAACAGTACTTTACCACTCTCCTGCCTTTTCCATGGTTATTCTATTGGAAAAGAACGAGTTTTGGACAACTACCTTTCATTCTTGCCAAACGCTTTGCAGACCCCCGTGCAAGCTTTAGAACAAGATTTTGGATGTTTTCTTTCCTGGCAGAGTTTCTCCTTGCAAGATATGGTGGAAAAGCTTTTTGCTGAGTGTAGAGCGGCAAGACACGCAGAAGACGCAGATACGCAGCTCTCCGAAGCTAAGTGCCGGTCCCGGGCTTCTTTCGGCACAAACCGCTCTCAGGAGCTCCCTGCGCTCGCCACAATGCTCTGTGTGCGAAGAAGCCGCTTCTTCGCCTCCTGGAGAATCGGCGAGCGGCAGCTTCCCAAAGGCGAAGATGCAAGCTGCAGCACGCAGGCACAGTGTGGGCAGCCTTCAGACTTAGAGAAAACAGTACTTTACCACTCTCCTGCCTTTTTCATGGTTATTCTATTGGAAAAGAACGAGTTTTGGACAACTACCTTTCATTCTTGCCAAACTCTTTGCAGACCCCCGTGCAAGCTTTAGAACAAGATTTTGGATGTTTTCTTTCCTGGCAGAGTTTCTCCTTGCAAGATATGGTGGAAAAGCTTTTTGCTGAGTGTAGAGCGGCAAGACACGAAGAAGACGCAGATACGCAGCTCTCAGAAGCTAAGTGCCGGTCCCGGGCTTCTTTCGGCACAAACCGCTCTCAGGAGCTTCCTGCGCTCGCCACAATGCTCTGTGTGCGAAGAAGCCGCTTCTTCGCCTCCGGGAGAATCGGCGAGCGGCAGCTTCCCAAAGGCGAAGATGCAAGCTGCAGCACACAGGCACAGTGTGGGCAGCCTTCAGACTTAGAGAAAACAGTACTTTACCACTCTCCTGCCTTTTCCATGGTTATTCTATTGGAAAAGAACGAGTTTTGGACAACTACCTTTCATTCTTGCCAAACTCTTTGCAGACCCCCGTGCAAGCTTTAGAACAAGATTTTGGATGTTTTCTTTCCTGGCAGAGTTTCTCCTTGCAAGATATGGTGGAAAAGCTTTTTGCTGAGTGTAGAGCGGCAAGACACGCAGAAGACGCAGATACGCAGCTCTCCGAAGCTAAGTGCCGGTCCCGGGCTTCTTTCGGCACAAACCGCTCTCAGGAGCTCCCTGCGCTCGCCACAATGCTCTGTGTGCGAAGAAGCCGCTTCTTCGCCTCCGGGAGAATCGGCGAGCGGCAGCTTCCCAAAGGCGAAGATGCAAGCATGCAGCACGCAGGCACAGTGTGGGCAGCCTTCAGACTTAGAGAAAACAGTACTTTACCACTCTCCTGCCTTTTCCATGGTTATTCTATTGGAAAAGAACGAGTTTTGGACAACTACCTTTCATTCTTGCCAAACGCTTTGCAGACCCCCGTGCAAGCTTTAGAACAAGATTTTGGATGTTTTCTTTCCTGGCAGAGTTTCTCCTTGCAAGATATGGTGGAAAAAGCTTTTTGCTGAGTGTAGAGCGGCAAGACACGCAGAAGACGCAGATACGCAGCTCTCCGAAGCTAAGTGCCGGTCCCCGGGCTTCTTCGGCACAAACCGCTCTCAGGAGCTCCCTGCGCTCGCCACAATGCTCTGTGTGCGAAGAAGCCGCTTCTTCGCCTCCTGGAGAATCGGCGAGCGGCAGCTTCCCAAAGGCGAAGATGCAAGCTGCAGCACGCAGGCACAGTGTGGGCAGCCTTCAGACTTAGAGAAAACAGTACTTTACCACTCTCCTGCCTTTTTCATGGTTATTCTATTGGAAAAGAACGAGTTTTGGACAACTACCTTTCATTCTTGCAAAACTCTTTGCAGACCCCCGTGCAAGCTTTAGAACAAGATTTTGGATGTTTTCTTTCCTGGCAGAGTTTCCTCCTTGCAAGATATGGTGGAAAAGCTTTTGCTGAGTGTAGAGCGGCAAGACACGCAGAAGACGCAGATACGCAGCTCTCCGAAGCTAAGAGCCGGTCCCGGGCTTCTTTCGGCACAAACCGCTCTCAGCAGCTCCCTGCGCTCGCCACAATGCTCTGTGTGCGAAGAAGCAGCTTCTTCGCCTCCTGGAGAATCGGCGAGCGGCCGCTTCCCAAAGGCGAAGATGCAAGCTGCAGCACACAGGCACAGTGTGGGCAGCCTTCAGACTTAGAGAAAACAGTACTTTACCACTCTCCTGCCTTTTCCATGGTTATTCTATTGGAAAAGAACGAGTTTTGGACAACTACCTTTCATTCTTGCCAAACTCTTTGCAGACCCCCGTGCAAGCTTTAGAACAAGATTTTGGATGTTTTCTTTCCTGGCAGAGTTTCTCCTTGCAAGATATGGTGGAAAAGCTTTTTGCTGAGTGTAGAGCGGCAAGACACGAAGAAGACGCAGATACGCAGCTCTCCGAAGCTAAGTGCCGGTCCCGGGCTTCTTTCGGCACAAACCGCTCTCAGGAGCTTCCTGCGCTCGCCACAATGCTCTGTGGCGAAGAAGCCGCTTCTTCGCCTCCGGGAGAATCGGCGAGCGGCAGCTTCCCAAAGGCGAAGATGCAAGCTGCAGCACACAGGCACAGTGTGGGCAGCCTTCAGACTTAGAGAAAACAGTACTTTACCACTCTCCTGCCTTTTCCATGGTTATTCTATTGGAAAAGAACGAGTTTTGGACAACTACCTTTCATTCTTGCCAAACTCTTTGCAGACCCCCGTGCAAGCTTTAGAACAAGATTTTGGATGTTTTCTTTTCCTGGCAGAGTTTCTCCTTGCAAGATATGGTGGAAAAGCTTTTTGCTGAGTGTAGAGCGGCAAGACACGCAGAAGACGCAGATACGCAGCTCTCCGAAGCTAAGTGCCGGTCCCGGGCTTCTTTCGGCACAAACCGCTCTCAGGAGCTCCCTGCGCTCGCCACAATGCTCTGTGTGCGAAGAAGCCGCTTCTTCGCCTCCTGGAGAATCGGCGAGCGGCAGCTTCCCAAAGGCGAAGATGCAAGCTGCAGCACGCAGGCACAGTGTGGGCAGCCTTCAGACTTAGAGAAAACAGTACTTTACCACTCTCCTGCCTTTTCCATGGTTATTCTATTGGAAAAGAACGAGTTTTGGACAACTACCTTTCATTCTTGCCAAACGCTTTGCAGACCCCCGTGCAAGCTTTAGAACAAGATTTTGGATGTTTTCTTTCCTGGCAGAGTTTCTCCTTGCAAGATATGGTGGAAAAGCTTTTGCTGAGTGTAGAGCGGCAAGACACGCAGAAGACGCAGATACGCAGCTCTCCGAAGCTAAGTGCCGGTCCCGGGCTTCTTTCGGCACAAACCGCTCTCAGGAGCTCCCTGCGCTCGCCACAATGCTCTGTGTGCGAAGAAGCCGCTTCTTCGCCTCCTGGAGAATCGGCGAGCGGCAGCTTCCCAAAGGCGAAGATGCAAGCTGCAGCACGCAGGCACAGTGTGGGCAGCCTTCAGACTTAGAGAAAACAGTACTTTACCACTCTCCTGCCTTTTTCATG
Organism: Molothrus aeneus; assembly: GCF_037042795.1. Classification (NCBI taxonomy): domain Eukaryota; kingdom Metazoa; phylum Chordata; class Aves; order Passeriformes; family Icteridae; genus Molothrus; species Molothrus aeneus. The sequence continues at coordinate 155,128 of NW_027098871.1, read as the reverse complement.
GTTATTCTATTGGAAAAGAACGAGTTTTGGACAACTACCTTTCATTCTTGCCAAACTCTTTGCAGACCCCCGTGCAAGCTTTAGAACAAGATTTTGGATGTTTTCTTTCCTGGCAGAGTTTCTCCTTGCAAGATATGGTGGAAAAGCTTTTTGCTGAGTGTAGAGCGGCAAGACACGCAGAAGACGCAGATACGCAGCTCTCCGAAGCTAAGTGCCGGTCCCGGGCTTCTTTCGGCACAAACCGCTCTCAGGAGCTCCCTGCGCTCGCCACAATGCTCTGTGTGCGAAGAAGCCGCTTCTTCGCCTCCGGGAGAATCGGCGAGCGGCCGCTTCCCAAAGGCGAAGATGCAAGCTGCAGCACGCAGGCACAGTGTGGGCAGCCTTCAGACTTAGAGAAAACAGTACTTTACCACTCTCCTGCCTTTTCCATGGTTATTCTATTGGAAAAGAACGAGTTTTGGACAACTACCTTTCATTCTTGCCAAACTCTTTGCAGACCCCCGTGCAAGCTTTAGAACAAGATTTTGGATGTTTTCTTTCCTGGCAGAGTTTCTCCTTGCAAGATATGGTGGAAAAGCTTTTTGCTGAGTGTAGAGCTGCAAGACACGCAGAAGACGCAGATACGCAGCTCTCCGAAGCTAAGTGCCGGTCCCGGGCTTCTTTCGGCACAAACCGCTCTCAGGAGCTCCCTGCGCTCGCCACAATGCTCTGTGTGCGAAGAAGCCGCTTCTTCGCCTCCGGGAGAATCGGCGAGCGGCAGCTTCCCAAAGGCGAAGATGCAAGCTGCAGCACACAGGCACAGTGTGGGCAGCCTTCAGACTTAGAGAAAACAGTACTTTACCACTCTCCTGCCTTTTTCATGGTTATTCTATTGGAAAAGAACGAGTTTTGGACAACTACCTTTCATTCTTGCCAAACTCTTTGCAGACCCCCGTGCAAGCTTTAGAACAAGATTTTGGATGTTTTCTTTCCTGGCAGAGTTTCTCCTTGCAAGATATGGTGGAAAAGCTTTTTGCTGAGTGTAGAGCGGCAAGACACGAAGAAGACGCAGATACGCAGCTCTCAGAAGCTAAGTGCCGGTCCCGGGCTTCTTTCGGCACAAACCGCTCTCAGGAGCTTCCTGCGCTCGCCACAATGCTCTGTGTGCGAAGAAGCCGCTTCTTCGCCTCCGGGAGAATCGGCGAGCGGCAGCTTCCCAAAGGCGAAGATGCAAGCTGCAGCACACAGGCACAGTGTGGGCAGCCTTCAGACTTAGAGAAAACAGTACTTTACCACTCTCCTGCCTTTTCCATGGTTATTCTATTGGAAAAGAACGAGTTTTGGACAACTACCTTTCATTCTTGCCAAACTCTTTGCAGACCCCCGTGCAAGCTTTAGAACAAGATTTTGGATGTTTTCTTTCCTGGCAGAGTTTCTCCTTGCAAGATATGGTGGAAAAGCTTTTTGCTGAGTGTAGAGCGGCAAGACACGCAGAAGACGCAGATACGCAGCTCTCCGAAGCTAAGTGCCGGTCCCGGGCTTCTTTCGGCACAAACCGCTCTCAGGAGCTCCCTGCGCTCGCCACAATGCTCTGTGTGCGAAGAAGCCGCTTCTTCGCCTCCGGGAGAATCGGCGAGCGGCAGCTTCCCAAAGGCGAAGATGCAAGCTGCAGCACGCAGGCACAGTGTGGGCAGCCTTCAGACTTAGAGAAAACAGTACTTTACCACTCTCCTGCCTTTTCCATGGTTATTCTATTGGAAAAGAACGAGTTTTGGACAACTACCTTTCATTCTTGCCAAACGCTTTGCAGACCCCCGTGCAAGCTTTAGAACAAGATTTTGGATGTTTTCTTTCCTGGCAGAGTTTCTCCTTGCAAGATATGGTGGAAAAGCTTTTTGCTGAGTGTAGAGCGGCAAGACACGCAGAAGACGCAGATACGCAGCTCTCCGAAGCTAAGTGCCGGTCCCGGGCTTCTTTCGGCACAAACCGCTCTCAGCAGCTCCCTGCGCTCGCCACAATGCTCTGTGTGCGAAGAAGCAGCTTCTTCGCCTCCTGGAGAATCGGCGAGCGGCCGCTTCCCAAAGGCGAAGATGCAAGCTGCAGCACACAGGCACAGTGTGGGCAGCCTTCAGACTTAGAGAAAACAGTACTTTACCACTCTCCTGCCTTTTCCATGGTTATTCTATTGGAAAAGAACGAGTTTTGGACAACTACCTTTCATTCTTGCCAAACTCTTTGCAGACCCCCGTGCAAGCTTTAGAACAAGATTTTGGATGTTTTCTTTCCTGGCAGAGTTTCTCCTTGCAAGATATGGTGGAAAAGCTTTTTGCTGAGTGTAGAGCGGCAAGACACGCAGAAGACGCAGATACGCAGCTCTCCGAAGCTAAGTGCCGGTCCTGGGCTTCTTTCGGCACAAACCGCTCTCAGGAGCTCCCTGCGCTCGCCACAATGCTCTGTGTGCGAAGAAGCCGCTTCTTCGCCTCCGGGAGAATCGGCGAGCGGCAGCTTCCCAAAGGCGAAGATGCAAGCTGCAGCACACAGGCACAGTGTGGGCAGCCTTCAGACTTAGAGAAAACAGTACTTTACCACTCTCCTGCCTTTTCCATGGTTATTCTATTGGAAAAGAACGAGTTTTGGACAACTACCTTTCATTCTTGCCAAACGCTTTGCAGACCCCCTTGCAAGCTTTAGAACAAGATTTTGGATGTTTTCTTTCCTTGCAGAGTTTCTCCTTGCAAGATATGGTGGAAAAGCTTTTTGCTGAGTGTAGAGCGGCAAGACACGCAGAAGACGCAGATACGCAGCTCTCCGAAGCTAAGTGCCGGTCCCGGGCTTCTTTCGGCACAAACCGCTCTCAGGAGCTCCCTGCGCTCGCCACAATGCTCTGTGTGCGAAGAAGCCGCTTCTTCGCCTCCTGGAGAATCGGCGAGCGGCAGCTTCCCAAAGGCGAAGATGCAAGCTGCAGCACGCAGGCACAGTGTGGGCAGCCTTCAGACTTAGAGAAAACAGTACTTTACCACTCTCCTGCCTTTTCCATGGTTATTCTATTGGAAAAGAACGAGTTTTGGACAACTACCTTTCATTCTTGCCAAACGCTTTGCAGACCCCCGTGCAAGCTTTAGAACAAGATTTTGGATGTTTTCTTTCCTGGCAGAGTTTCTCCTTGCAAGATATGGTGGAAAAGCTTTTTGCTGAGTGTAGAGCGGCAAGACACGCAGAAGACGCAGATACGCAGCTCTCCGAAGCTAAGTGCCGGTCCCGGGCTTCTTTCGGCACAAACCGCTCTCAGGAGCTCCCTGCGCTCGCCACAATGCTCTGTGTGCGAAGAAGCCGCTTCTTCGCCTCCTGGAGAATCGGCGAGCGGCAGCTTCCCAAAGGCGAAGATGCAAGCTGCAGCACGCAGGCACAGTGTGGGCAGCCTTCAGACTTAGAGAAAACAGTACTTTACCACTCTCCTGCCTTTTTCATGGTTATTCTATTGGAAAAGAACGAGTTTTGGACAACTACCTTTCATTCTTGCCAAACTCTTTGCAGACCCCCGTGCAAGCTTTAGAACAAGATTTTGGATGTTTTCTTTCCTGGCAGAGTTTCTCCTTGCAAGATATGGTGGAAAAGCTTTTTGCTGAGTGTAGAGCGGCAAGACACGAAGAAGACGCAGATACGCAGCTCTCCGAAGCTAAGTGCCGGTCCCGGGCTTCTTTCGGCACAAACCGCTCTCAGGAGCTTCCTGCGCTCGCCACAATGCTCTGTGTGCGAAGAAGCCGCTTCTTCGCCTCCGGGAGAATCGGCGAGCGGCAGCTTCCCAAAGGCGAAGATGCAAGCTGCAGCACACAGGCACAGTGTGGGCAGCCTTCAGACTTCGAGAAAACAGTACTTTACCACTCTCCTGCCTTTTCCATGGTTATTCTATTGGAAAAGAACGAGTTTTGGACAACTACCTTTCATTCTTGCCAAACTCTTTGCAGACCCCCGTGCAAGCTTTAGAACAAGATTTTGGATGTTTTCTTTCCTGGCAGAGTTTCTCCTTGCAAGATATGGTGGAAAAGCTTTTTGCTGAGTGTAGAGCGGCAAGACACGCAGAAGACGCAGATACGCAGCTCTCCGAAGCTAAGTGCCGGTCCCGGGCTTCTTTCGGCACAAACCGCTCTCAGGAGCTCCCTGCGCTCGCCACAATGCTCTGTGTGCGAAGAAGCCGCTTCTTCGCCTCCGGGAGAATCGGCGAGCGGCAGCTTCCCAAAGGCGAAGATGCAAGCTGCAGCACGCAGGCACAGTGTGGGCAGCCTTCAGACTTAGAGAAAACAGTACTTTACCACTCTCCTGCCTTTTCCATGGTTATTCTATTGGAAAAGAACGAGTTTTGGACAACTACCTTTCATTCTTGCCAAACGCTTTGCAGACCCCCGTGCAAGCTTTAGAACAAGATTTTGGATGTTTTCTTTCCTGGCAGAGTTTCTCCTTGCAAGATATGGTGGAAAAGCTTTTTGCTGAGTGTAGAGCGGCAAGACACGCAGAAGACGCAGATACGCAGCTCTCCGAAGCTAAGTGCCGGTCCCGGGCTTCTTTCGGCACAAACCGCTCTCAGGAGCTCCCTGCGCTCGCCACAATGCTCTGTGTGCGAAGAAGCCGCTTCTTCGCCTCCGGGAGAATCGGCGAGCGGCAGCTTCCCAAAGGCGAAGATGCAAGCTGCAGCACGCAGGCACAGTGTGGGCAGCCTTCAGACTTAGAGAAAACAGTACTTTACCACTCTCCTGCCTTTTCCATGGTTATTCTATTGGAAAAGAACGAGTTTTGGACAACTACCTTTCATTCTTGCCAAACGCTTTGCAGACCCCCGTGCAAGCTTTAGAACAAGATTTTGGATGTTTTCTTTCCTGGCAGAGTTTCTCCTTGCAAGATATGGTGGAAAAGCTTTTTGCTGAGTGTAGAGCGGCAAGACACGCAGAAGACGCAGATACGCAGCTCTCCGAAGCTAAGTGCCGGTCCCGGGCTTCTTTCGGCACAAACCGCTCTCAGGAGCTCCCTGCGCTCGCCACAATGCTCTGTGTGCGAAGAAGCCGCTTCTTCGCCTCCGGGAGAATCGGCGAGCGGCAGCTTCCCAAAGGCGAAGATGCAAGCTGCAGCACACAGGCACAGTGTGGGCAGCCTTCAGACTTCGAGAAAACAGTACTTTACCACTCTCCTGCCTTTTCCATGGTTATTCTATTGGAAAAGAACGAGTTTTGGACAACTACCTTTCATTCTTGCCAAACTCTTTGCAGACCCCCGTGCAAGCTTTAGAACAAGATTTTGGATGTTTTCTTTCCTGGCAGAGTTTCTCCTTGCAAGATATGGTGGAAAAGCTTTTTGCTGAGTGTAGAGCGGCAAGACACGCAGAAGACGCAGATACGCAGCTCTCCGAAGCTAAGTGCCGGTCCCGGGCTTCTTTCGGCACAAACCGCTCTCAGGAGCTCCCTGCGCTCGCCACAATGCTCTGTGTGCGAAGAAGCCGCTTCTTCGCCTCCGGGAGAATCGGCGAGCGGCAGCTTCCCAAAGGCGAAGATGCAAGCTGCAGCACGCAGGCACAGTGTGGGCAGCCTTCAGACTTAGAGAAAACAGTACTTTACCACTCTCCTGCCTTTTCCATGGTTATTCTATTGGAAAAGAACGAGTTTTGGACAACTACCTTTCATTCTTGCCAAACGCTTTGCAGACCCCCGTGCAAGCTTTAGAACAAGATTTTGGATGTTTTCTTTCCTGGCAGAGTTTCTCCTTGCAAGATATGGTGGAAAAGCTTTTTGCTGAGTGTAGAGCGGCAAGACACGCAGAAGACGCAGATACGCAGCTCTCCGAAGCTAAGTGCCGGTCCCGGGCTTCTTTCGGCACAAACCGCTCTCAGGAGCTCCCTGCGCTCGCCACAATGCTCTGTGTGCGAAGAAGCCGCTTCTTCGCCTCCGGGAGAATCGGCGAGCGGCAGCTTCCCAAAGGCGAAGATGCAAGCTGCAGCACGCAGGCACAGTGTGGGCAGCCTTCAGACTTAGAGAAAACAGTACTTTACCACTCTCCTGCCTTTTCCATGGTTATTCTATTGGAAAAGAACGAGTTTTGGACAACTACCTTTCATTCTTGCCAAACGCTTTGCAGACCCCCGTGCAAGCTTTAGAACAAGATTTTGGATGTTTTCTTTCCTGGCAGAGTTTCTCCTTGCAAGATATGGTGGAAAAGCTTTTTGCTGAGTGTAGAGCGGCAAGACACGCAGAAGACGCAGATACGCAGCTCTCCGAAGCTAAGTGCCGGTCCCGGGCTTCTTTCGGCACAAACCGCTCTCAGGAGCTCCCTGCGCTCGCCACAATGCTCTGTGTGCGAAGAAGCCGCTTCTTCGCCTCCTGGAGAATCGGCGAGCGGCAGCTTCCCAAAGGCGAAGATGCAAGCTGCAGCACGCAGGCACAGTGTGGGCAGCCTTCAGACTTAGAGAAAACAGTACTTTACCACTCTCCTGCCTTTTTCATGGTTATTCTATTGGAAAAGAACGAGTTTTGGACAACTACCTTTCATTCTTGCCAAACTCTTTGCAGACCCCCGTGCAAGCTTTAGAACAAGATTTTGGATGTTTTCTTTCCTGGCAGAGTTTCTCCTTGCAAGATATGGTGGAAAAGCTTTTTGCTGAGTGTAGAGCGGCAAGACACGAAGAAGACGCAGATACGCAGCTCTCAGAAGCTAAGTGCCGGTCCCGGGCTTCTTTCGGCACAAACCGCTCTCAGGAGCTCCCTGCGCTCGCCACAATGCTCTGTGTGTGAAGAAGCCGCTTCTTCGCCTCCGGGAGAATCGGCGAGCGGCAGCTTCCCAAAGGCGAAGATGCAAGCTGCAGCACACAGGCACAGTGTGGGCAGCCTTCAGACTTAGAGAAAACAGTACTTTACCACTCTCCTGCCTTTTCCATGGTTATTCTATTGGAAAAGAACGAGTTTTGGACAACTACCTTTCATTCTTGCCAAACTCTTTGCAGACCCCCGTGCAAGCTTTAGAACAAGATTTTGGATGTTTTCTTTCCTGGCAGAGTTTCTCCTTGCAAGATATGGTGGAAAAGCTTTTTGCTGAGTGTAGAGCGGCAAGACACGCAGAAGACGCAGATACGCAGCTCTCCGAAGCTAAGTGCCGGTCCCGGGCTTCTTTCGGCACAAACCGCTCTCAGGAGCTCCCTGCGCTCGCCACAATGCTCTGTGTGCGAAGAAGCCGCTTCTTCGCCTCCGGGAGAATCGGCGAGCGGCAGCTTCCCAAAGGCGAAGATGCAAGCTGCAGCACGCAGGCACAGTGTGGGCAGCCTTCAGACTTAGAGAAAACAGTACTTTACCACTCTCCTGCCTTTTCCATGGTTATTCTATTGGAAAAGAACGAGTTTTGGACAACTACCTTTCATTCTTGCCAAACGCTTTGCAGACCCCCGTGCAAGCTTTAGAACAAGATTTTGGATGTTTTCTTTCCTGGCAGAGTTTCTCCTTGCAAGATATGGTGGAAAAGCTTTTTGCTGAGTGTAGAGCGGCAAGACACGCAGAAGACGCAGATACGCAGCTCTCCGAAGCTAAGTGCCGGTCCCGGGCTTCTTTCGGCACAAACCGCTCTCAGGAGCTCCCTGCGCTCGCCACAATGCTCTGTGTGCGAAGAAGCCGCTTCTTCGCCTCCTGGAGAATCGGCGAGCGGCAGCTTCCCAAAGGCGAAGATGCAAGCTGCAGCACGCAGGCACAGTGTGGGCAGCCTTCAGACTTAGAGAAAACAGTACTTTACCACTCTCCTGCCTTTTTCATGGTTATTCTATTGGAAAAGAACGAGTTTTGGACAACTACCTTTCATTCTTGCCAAACTCTTTGCAGACCCCCGTGCAAGCTTTAGAACAAGATTTTGGATGTTTTCTTTCCTGGCAGAGTTTCTCCTTGCAAGATATGGTGGAAAAGCTTTTTGCTGAGTGTAGAGCGGCAAGACACGCAGAAGACGCAGATACGCAGCTCTCCGAAGCTAAGTGCCGGTCCCGGGCTTCTTTCGGCACAAACCGCTCTCAGCAGCTCCCTGCGCTCGCCACAATGCTCTGTGTGCGAAGAAGCAGCTTCTTCGCCTCCTGGAGAATCGGCGAGCGGCCGCTTCCCAAAGGCGAAGATGCAAGCTGCAGCACACAGGCACAGTGTGGGCAGCCTTCAGACTTAGAGAAAACAGTACTTTACCACTCTCCTGCCTTTTCCATGGTTATTCTATTGGAAAAGAACGAGTTTTGGACAACTACCTTTCATTCTTGCCAAACTCTTTGCAGACCCCCGTGCAAGCTTTAGAACAAGATTTTGGATGTTTTCTTTCCTGGCAGAGTTTCTCCTTGCAAGATATGGTGGAAAAGCTTTTTGCTGAGTGTAGAGCGGCAAGACACGCAGAAGACGCAGATACGCAGCTCTCCGAAGCTAAGTGCCGGTCCCGGGCTTCTTTCGGCACAAACCGCTCTCAGGAGCTCCCTGCGCTCGCCACAATGCTCTGTGTGCGAAGAAGCCGCTTCTTCGCCTCCGGGAGAATCGGCGAGCGGCAGCTTCCCAAAGGCGAAGATGCAAGCTGCAGCACACAGGCACAGTGTGGGCAGCCTTCAGACTTAGAGAAAACAGTACTTTACCACTCTCCTGCCTTTTCCATGGTTATTCTATTGGAAAAGAACGAGTTTTGGACAACTACCTTTCATTCTTGCCAAACGCTTTGCAGACCCCCTTGCAAGCTTTAGAACAAGATTTTGGATGTTTTCTTTCCTTGCAGAGTTTCTCCTTGCAAGATATGGTGGAAAAGCTTTTTGCTGAGTGTAGAGCGGCAAGACACGCAGAAGACGCAGATACGCAGCTCTCCGAAGCTAAGTGCCGGTCCCGGGCTTCTTTCGGCACAAACCGCTCTCAGGAGCTCCCTGCGCTCGCCACAATGCTCTGTGTGCGAAGAAGCCGCTTCTTCGCCTCCTGGAGAATCGGCGAGCGGCAGCTTCCCAAAGGCGAAGATGCAAGCTGCAGCACGCAGGCACAGTGTGGGCAGCCTTCAGACTTAGAGAAAACAGTACTTTACCACTCTCCTGCCTTTTCCATGGTTATTCTATTGGAAAAGAACGAGTTTTGGACAACTACCTTTCATTCTTGCCAAACGCTTTGCAGACCCCCGTGCAAGCTTTAGAACAAGATTTTGGATGTTTTCTTTCCTGGCAGAGTTTCTCCTTGCAAGATATGGTGGAAAAGCTTTTTGCTGAGTGTAGAGCGGCAAGACACGCAGAAGACGCAGATACGCAGCTCTCCGAAGCTAAGTGCCGGTCCCGGGCTTCTTTCGGCACAAACCGCTCTCAGGAGCTCCCTGCGCTCGCCACAATGCTCTGTGTGCGAAGAAGCCGCTTCTTCGCCTCCTGGAGAATCGGCGAGCGGCAGCTTCCCAAAGGCGAAGATGCAAGCTGCAGCACGCAGGCACAGTGTGGGCAGCCTTCAGACTTAGAGAAAACAGTACTTTACCACTCTCCTGCCTTTTTCATGGTTATTCTATTGGAAAAGAACGAGTTTTGGACAACTACCTTTCATTCTTGCCAAACTCTTTGCAGACCCCCGTGCAAGCTTTAGAACAAGATTTTGGATGTTTTCTTTCCTGGCAGAGTTTCTCCTTGCAAGATATGGTGGAAAAGCTTTTTGCTGAGTGTAGAGCGGCAAGACACGAAGAAGACGCAGATACGCAGCTCTCCGAAGCTAAGTGCCGGTCCCGGGCTTCTTTCAGCACAAACCGCTCTCAGGAGCTTCCTGCGCTCGCCACAATGCTCTGTGTGCGAAGAAGCCGCTTCTTCGCCTCCGGGAGAATCGGCGAGCGGCAGCTTCCCAAAGGCGAAGATGCAAGCTGCAGCACACAGGCACAGTGTGGGCAGCCTTCAGACTTAGAGAAAACAGTACTTTACCACTCTCCTGCCTTTTCCATGGTTATTCTATTGGAAAAGAACGAGTTTTGGACAACTACCTTTCATTCTTGCCAAACTCTTTGCAGACCCCCGTGCAAGCTTTAGAACAAGATTTTGGATGTTTTCTTTCCTGGCAGAGTTTCTCCTTGCAAGATATGGTGGAAAAGCTTTTTGCTGAGTGTAGAGCGGCAAGACAGGCAGAAGACGCAGATACGCAGCTCTCCGAAGCTAAGTGCCGGTCCCGGGCTTCTTTCGGCACAAACCGCTCTCAGGAGCTCCCTGCGCTCGCCACAATGCTCTGTGTGCGAAGAAGCCGCTTCTTCGCCTCCGGGAGAATCGGCGAGCGGCAGCTTCCCAAAGGCGAAGATGCAAGCTGCAGCACGCAGGCACAGTGTGGGCAGCCTTCAGACTTAGAGAAAACAGTACTTTACCACTCTCCTGCCTTTTCCATGGTTATTCTATTGGAAAAGAACGAGTTTTGGACAACTACCTTTCATTCTTGCCAAACTCTTTGCAGACCCCCGTGCAAGCTTTAGAACAAGATTTTGGATGTTTTCTTTCCTGGCAGAGTTTCTCCTTGCAAGATATGGTGGAAAAGCTTTTTGCTGAGTGTAGAGCGGCAAGACACGCAGAAGACGCAGATACGCAGCTCTCCGAAGCTAAGTGCCGGTCCCGGGCTTCTTTCGGCACAAACCGCTCTCAGGAGCTCCCTGCGCTCGCCACAATGCTCTGTGTGCGAAGAAGCCGCTTCTTCGCCTCCTGGAGAATCGGCGAGCAGCAGCTTCCCAAAGGCGAAGATGCAAGCTGCAGCACGCAGGCACAGTGTGGGCAGCCTTCAGACTTAGAGAAAACAGTACTTTACCACTCTCCTGCCTTTTTCATGGTTATTCTATTGGAAAAGAACGAGTTTTGGACAACTACCTTTCATTCTTGCCAAACTCTTTGCAGACCCCCGTGCAAGCTTTAGAACAAGATTTTGGATGTTTTCTTTCCTGGCAGAGTTTCTCCTTGCAAGATATGGTGGAAAAGCTTTTTGCTGAGTGTAGAGCGGCAAGACACGCAGAAGACGCAGATACGCAGCTCTCCGAAGCTAAGTGCCGGTCCCGGGCTTCTTTCGGCACAAACCGCTCTCAGGAGCTCCCTGCGCTCGCCACAATGCTCTGTGTGCGAAGAAGCAGCTTCTTCGCCTCCTGGAGAATCGGCGAGCGGCCGCTTCCCAAAGGCGAAGATGCAAGCTGCAGCACACAGGCACAGTGTGGGCAGCCTTCAGACTTAGAGAAAACAGTACTTTACCACTCTCCTGCCTTTTCCATGGTTATTCTATTGGAAAAGAACGAGTTTTGGACAACTACCTTTCATTCTTGCCAAACTCTTTGCAGACCCCCGTGCAAGCTTTAGAACAAGATTTTGGATGTTTTCTTTCCTGGCAGAGTTTCTCCTTGCAAGATATGGTGGAAAAGCTTTTTGCTGAGTGTAGAGCGGCAAGACACGCAGAAGACGCAGATACGCAGCTCTCCGAAGCTAAGTGCCGGTCCCGGGCTTCTTTCGGCACAAACCGCTCTCAGGAGCTCCCTGCGCTCGCCACAATGCTCTGTGTGCGAAGAAGCCGCTTCTTCGCCTCCGGGAGAATCGGCGAGCGGCAGCTTCCCAAAGGCGAAGATGCAAGCTGCAGCACACAGGCACAGTGTGGGCAGCCTTCAGACTTAGAGAAAACAGTACTTTACCACTCTCCTGCCTTTTCCATGGTTATTCTATTGGAAAAGAACGAGTTTTGGACAACTACCTTTCATTCTTGCCAAACTCTTTGCAGACCCCCGTGCAAGCTTTAGAACAAGATTTTGGATGTTTTCTTTCCTGGCAGAGTTTCTCCTTGCAAGATATGGTGGAAAAGCTTTTTGCTGAGTGTAGAGCGGCAAGACACGCAGAAGACGCAGATACGCAGCTCTCCGAAGCTAAGTGCCGGTCCCGGGCTTCTTTCGGCACAAACCGCTCTCAGGAGCTCCCTGCGCTCGCCACAATGCTCTGTGTGCGAAGAAGCCGCTTCTTCGCCTCCGGGAGAATCGGCGAGCGGCAGCTTCCCACAGGCGAAAATGCAAGCTGCAGCACGCAGGCACAGTGTGGGCAGCCTTCAGACTTCGAGAAAACAGTACTTTACCACTCTCCTGCCTTTTCCATGGTTATTCTATTGGAAAAGAACGAGTTTTGGACAACTACCTTTCATTCTTGCCAAACTCTTTGCAGACCCCCGTGCAAGCTTTAGAACAAGATTTTGGATGTTTTCTTTCCTGGCAGAGTTTCTCCTTGCAAGATATGGTGGAAAAGCTTTTTGCTGAGTGTAGAGCGGCAAGACACGCAGAAGACGCAGATACGCAGCTCTCCGAAGCTAAGTGCCGGTCCCGGGCTTCTTTCGGCACAAACCGCTCTCAGGAGCTCCCTGCGCTCGCCACAATGCTCTGTGTGCGAAGAAGCCGCTTCTTCGCCTCCGGGAGAATCGGCGAGCGGCAGCTTCCCAAAGGCGAAGATGCAAGCTGCAGCACACAGGCACAGTGTGGGCAGCCTTCAGACTTAGAGAAAACAGTACTTTACCACTCTCCTGCCTTTTCCATGGTTATTCTATTGGAAAAGAACGAGTTTTGGACAACTACCTTTCATTCTTGCCAAACTCTTTGCAGACCCCCGTGCAAGCTTTAGAACAAGATTTTGGATGTTTTCTTTCCTGGCAGAGTTTCTCCTTGCAAGATATGGTGGAAAAGCTTTTTGCTGAGTGTAGAGCGGCAAGACAGGCAGAAGACGCAGATACGCAGCTCTCCGAAGCTAAGTGCCGGTCCCGGGCTTCTTTCGGCACAAACCGCTCTCAGGAGCTCCCTGCGCTCGCCACAATGCTCTGTGTGCGAAGAAGCCGCTTCTTCGCCTCCGGGAGAATCGGCGAGCGGCAGCTTCCCAAAGGCGAAGATGCAAGCTGCAGCACACAGGCACAGTGTGGGCAGCCTTCAGACTTAGAGAAAACAGTACTTTACCACTCTCCTGCCTTTTCCATGGTTATTCTATTGGAAAAGAACGAGTTTTGGACAACTACCTTTCATTCTTGCCAAACTCTTTGCAGACCCCCGTGCAAGCTTTAGAACAAGATTTTGGATGTTTTCTTTCCTGGCAGAGTTTCTCCTTGCAAGATATGGTGGAAAAGCTTTTTGCTGAGTGTAGAGCGGCAAGACACGCAGAAGACGCAGATACGCAGCTCTCCGAAGCTAAGTGCCGGTCCCGGGCTTCTTTCGGCACAAACCGCTCTCAGGAGCTCCCTGCGCTCGCCACAATGCTCTGTGTGCGAAGAAGCCGCTTCTTCGCCTCCGGGAGAATCGGCGAGCGGCAGCTTCCCACAGGCGAAAATGCAAGCTGCAGCACGCAGGCACAGTGTGGGCAGCCTTCAGACTTCGAGAAAACAGTACTTTACCACTCTCCTGCCTTTTCCATGGTTATTCTATTGGAAAAGAACGAGTTTTGGACAACTACCTTTCATTCTTGCCAAACGCTTTGCAGACCCCCTTGCAAGCTTTAGAACAAGATTTTGGATGTTTTCTTTCCTTGCAGAGTTTCTCCTTGCAAGATATGGTGGAAAAGCTTTTTGCTGAGTGTAGAGCGGCAAGACACGCAGAAGACGCAGATACGCAGCTCTCCGAAGCTAAGTGCCGGTCCCGGGCTTCTTTCGGCACAAACCGCTCTCAGGAGCTCCCTGCGCTCGCCACAATGCTCTGTGTGCGAAGAAGCCGCTTCTTCGCCTCCGGGAGAATCGGCGAGCGGCAGCTTCCCAAAGGCGAAGATGCAAGCTGCAGCACGCAGGCACAGTGTGGGCAGCCTTCAGACTTAGAGAAAACAGTACTTTACCACTCTCCTGCCTTTTCCATGGTTATTCTATTGGAAAAGAACGAGTTTTGGACAACTACCTTTCATTCTTGCCAAACGCTTTGCAGACCCCCGTGCAAGCTTTAGAACAAGATTTTGGATGTTTTCTTTCCTGGCAGAGTTTCTCCTTGCAAGATATGGTGGAAAAGCTTTTTGCTGAGTGTAGAGCGGCAAGACACGCAGAAGACGCAGATACGCAGCTCTCCGAAGCTAAGTGCCGGTCCCGGGCTTCTTTCGGCACAAACCGCTCTCAGGAGCTCCCTGCGCTCGCCACAATGCTCTGTGTGCGAAGAAGCCGCTTCTTCGCCTCCTGGAGAATCGGCGAGCGGCAGCTTCCCAAAGGCGAAGATGCAAGCTGCAGCACGCAGGCACAGTGTGGGCAGCCTTCAGACTTAGAGAAAACAGTACTTTACCACTCTCCTGCCTTTTCCATGGTTATTCTATTGGAAAAGAACGAGTTTTGGACAACTACCTTTCATTCTTGCCAAACTCTTTGCAGACCCCCGTGCAAGCTTTAGAACAAGATTTTGGATGTTTTCTTTCCTGGCAGAGTTTCTCCTTGCAAGATATGGTGGAAAAGCTTTTTGCTGAGTGTAGAGCGGCAAGACACGCAGAAGACGCAGATACGCAGCTCTCCGAAGCTAAGTGCCGGTCCCGGGCTTCTTTCGGCACAAACCGCTCTCAGGAGCTCCCTGCGCTCGCCACAATGCTCTGTGTGCGAAGAAGCAGCTTCTTCGCCTGCGGGAGAATCGGCGAGCGGCCGCTTCCCAAAGGCGAAGATGCAAGCTGCAGCACACAGGCACAGTGTGGGCAGCCTTCAGACTTCGAGAAAACAGTACTTTACCACTCTCCTGCCTTTTCCATGGTTATTCTATTGGAAAAGAACGAGTTTTGGACAACTACCTTTCATTCTTGCCAAACTCTTTGCAGACCCCCGTGCAAGCTTTAGAACAAGATTTTGGATGTTTTCTTTCCTGGCAGAGTTTCTCCTTGCAAGATATGCTGGAAAAGCTTTTTGCTGAGTGTAGAGCGGCAAGACACGAAGAAGACGCAGATACGCAGCTCTCCGAAGCTAAGTGCCGGTCCCGGGCTTCTTTCGGCACAAACCGCTCTCAGGAGCTCCCTGCGCTCGCCACAATGCTCTGTGTGCGAAGAAGCCGCTTCTTCGCCTCCGGGAGAATCGGCGAGCGGCAGCTTCCCAAAGGCGAAGATGCAAGCTGCAGCACACAGGCACAGTGTGGGCAGCCTTCAGACTTAGAGAAAACAGTACTTTACCACTCTCCTGCCTTTTCCATGGTTATTCTATTGGAAAAGAACGAGTTTTGGACAACTACCTTTCATTCTTGCCCAACTCTTTGCAGACCCCCGTGCAAGCTTTAGAACAAGATTTTGGATGTTTTCTTTCCTGGCAGAGTTTCTCCTTGCAAGATATGGTGGAAAAGCTTTTTGCTGAGTGTAGAGCGGCAAGACAGGCAGAAGACGCAGATACGCAGCTCTCCGAAGCTAAGTGCCGGTCCCGGGCTTCTTTCGGCACAAACCGCTCTCAGGAGCTCCCTGCGCTCGCCACAATGCTCTGTGTGCGAAGAAGCCGCTTCTTCGCCTCCGGGAGAATCGGCGAGCGGCAGCTTGCCAAAGGCGAAGATGCAAGCTGCAGCACACAGGCACAGTGTGGGCAGCCTTCAGACTTAGAGAAAACAGTACTTTACCACTCTCCTGCCTTTTCCATGGTTATTCTATTGGAAAAGAACGAGTTTTGGACAACTACCTTTCATTCTTGCCAAACTCTTTGCAGACCCCCGTGCAAGCTTTAGAACAAGATTTTGGATGTTTTCTTTCCTGGCAGAGTTTCTCCTTGCAAGATATGGTGGAAAAGCTTTTTGCTGAGTGTAGAGCGGCAAGACACGCAGAAGACGCAGATACGCAGCTCTCCGAAGCTAAGTGCCGGTCCCGGGCTTCTTTCGGCACAAACCGCTCTCAGGAGCTCCCTGCGCTCGCCACAATGCTCTGTGTGCGAAGAAGCCGCTTCTTCGCCTCCGGGAGAATCGGCGAGCGGCAGCTTCCCACAGGCGAAAATGCAAGCTGCAGCACGCAGGCACAGTGTGGGCAGCCTTCAGACTTCGAGAAAACAGTACTTTACCACTCTCCTGCCTTTTCCATGGTTATTCTATTGGAAAAGAACGAGTTTTGGACAACTACCTTTCATTCTTGCCAAACGCTTTGCAGACCCCCTTGCAAGCTTTAGAACAAGATTTTGGATGTTTTCTTTCCTTGCAGAGTTTCTCCTTGCAAGATATGGTGGAAAAGCTTTTTGCTGAGTGTAGAGCGGCAAGACACGCAGAAGACGCAGATACGCAGCTCTCCGAAGCTAAGTGCCGGTCCCGGGCTTCTTTCGGCACAAACCGCTCTCAGGAGCTCCCTGCGCTCGCCACAATGCTCTGTGTGCGAAGAAGCCGCTTCTTCGCCTCCGGGAGAATCGGCGAGCGGCAGCTTCCCAAAGGCGAAGATGCAAGCTGCAGCACGCAGGCACAGTGTGGGCAGCCTTCAGACTTAGAGAAAACAGTACTTTACCACTCTCCTGCCTTTTCCATGGTTATTCTATTGGAAAAGAACGAGTTTTGGACAACTACCTTTCATTCTTGCCAAACGCTTTGCAGACCCCCGTGCAAGCTTTAGAACAAGATTTTGGATGTTTTCTTTCCTGGCAGAGTTTCTCCTTGCAAGATATGGTGGAAAAGCTTTTTGCTGAGTGTAGAGCGGCAAGACACGCAGAAGACGCAGATACGCAGCTCTCCGAAGCTAAGTGCCGGTCCCGGGCTTCTTTCGGCACAAACCGCTCTCAGGAGCTCCCTGCGCTCGCCACAATGCTCTGTGTGCGAAGAAGCCGCTTCTTCGCCTCCTGGAGAATCGGCGAGCGGCAGCTTCCCAAAGGCGAAGATGCAAGCTGCAGCACGCAGGCACAGTGTGGGCAGCCTTCAGACTTAGAGAAAACAGTACTTTACCACTCTCCTGCCTTTTCCATGGTTATTCTATTGGAAAAGAACGAGTTTTGGACAACTACCTTTCATTCTTGCCAAACTCTTTGCAGACCCCCGTGCAAGCTTTAGAACAAGATTTTGGATGTTTTCTTTCCTGGCAGAGTTTCTCCTTGCAAGATATGGTGGAAAAGCTTTTTGCTGAGTGTAGAGCGGCAAGACACGCAGAAGACGCAGATACGCAGCTCTCCGAAGCTAAGTGCCGGTCCCGGGCTTCTTTCGGCACAAACCGCTCTCAGGAGCTCCCTGCGCTCGCCACAATGCTCTGTGTGCGAAGAAGCAGCTTCTTCGCCTCCTGGAGAATCGGCGAGCGGCCGCTTCCCAAAGGCGAAGATGCAAGCTGCAGCACACAGGCACAGTGTGGGCAGCCTTCAGACTTAGAGAAAACAGTACTTTACCACTCTCCTGCCTTTTCCATGGTTATTCTATTGGAAAAGAACGAGTTTTGGACAACTACCTTTCATTCTTGCCAAACTCTTTGCAGACCCCCGTGCAAGCTTTAGAACAAGATTTTGGATGTTTTCTTTCCTGGCAGAGTTTCTCCTTGCAAGATATGGTGGAAAAGCTTTTTGCTGAGTGTAGAGCGGCAAGACACGAAGAAGACGCAGATACGCAGCTCTCCGAAGCTAAGTGCCGGTCCCGGGCTTCTTTCGGCACAAACCGCTCTCAGGAGCTTCCTGCGCTCGCCACAATGCTCTGTGTGCGAAGAAGCCGCTTCTTCGCCTCCGGGAGAATCGGCGAGCGGCAGCTTCCCAAAGGCGAAGATGCAAGCTGCAGCACACAGGCACAGTGTGGGCAGCCTTCAGACTTAGAGAAAACAGTACTTTACCACTCTCCTGCCTTTTCCATGGTTATTCTATTGGAAAAGAACGAGTTTTGGACAACTACCTTTCATTCTTGCCCAACTCTTTGCAGACCCCCGTGCAAGCTTTAGAACAAGATTTTGGATGTTTTCTTTCCTGGCAGAGTTTCTCCTTGCAAGATATGGTGGAAAAGCTTTTTGCTGAGTGTAGAGCGGCAAGACACGCAGAAGACGCAGATACGCAGCTCTCCGAAGCTAAGTGCCGGTCCCGGGCTTCTTTCGGCACAAACCGCTCTCAGGAGCTCCCTGCGCTCGCCACAATGCTCTGTGTGCGAAGAAGCCGCTTCTTCGCCTCCGGGAGAATCGGCGAGCGGCAGCTTCCCAAAGGCGAAGATGCAAGCTGCAGCACACAGGCACAGTGTGGGCAGCCTTCAGACTTAGAGAAAACAGTACTTTACCACTCTCCTGCCTTTTCCATGGTTATTCTATTGGAAAAGAACGAGTTTTGGACAACTACCTTTCATTCTTGCCAAACTCTTTGCAGACCCCCGTGCAAGCTTTAGAACAAGATTTTGGATGTTTTCTTTCCTGGCAGAGTTTCTCCTTGCAAGATATGGTGGAAAAGCTTTTTGCTGAGTGTAGAGCGGCAAGACACGCAGAAGACGCAGATACGCAGCTCTCCGAAGCTAAGTGCCGGTCCCGGGCTTCTTTCGGCACAAACCGCTCTCAGGAGCTCCCTGCGCTCGCCACAATGCTCTGTGTGCGAAGAAGCCGCTTCTTCGCCTCCGGGAGAATCGGCGAGCGGCAGCTTCCCAAAGGCGAAGATGCAAGCTGCAGCACGCAGGCACAGTGTGGGCAGCCTTCAGACTTAGAGAAAACAGTACTTTACCACTCTCCTGCCTTTTCCATGGTTATTCTATTGGAAAAGAACGAGTTTTGGACAACTACCTTTCATTCTTGCCAAACGCTTTGCAGACCCCCTTGCAAGCTTTAGAACAAGATTTTGGATGTTTTCTTTCCTGGCAGAGTTTCTCCTTGCAAGATATGGTGGAAAAGCTTTTTGCTGAGTGTAGAGCGGCAAGACACGCAGAAGACGCAGATACGCAGCTCTCCGAAGCTAAGTGCCGGTCCCGGGCTTCTTTCGGCACAAACCGCTCTCAGGAGCTCCCTGCGCTCGCCACAATGCTCTGTGTGCGAAGAAGCCGCTTCTTCGCCTCCTGGAGAATCGGCGAGCGGCAGCTTCCCAAAGGCGAAGATGCAAGCTGCAGCACACAGGCACAGTGTGGGCAGCCTTCAAACTTAGAGAAAACAGTACTTTACCACTCTCCTGCCTTTTCCATGGTTATTCTATTGGAAAAGAACGAGTTTTGGACAACTACCTTTCATTCTTGCCAAACTCTTTGCAGACCCCCGTGCAAGCTTTAGAACAAGATTTTGGATGTTTTCTTTCCTGGCAGAGTTTCTCCTTGCAAGATATGGTGGAAAAGCTTTTTGCTGAGTGTAGAGCGGCAAGACACGCAGAAGACGCAGATACGCAGCTCTCCGAAGCTAAGTGCCGGTCCCGGGCTTCTTTCGGCACAAACCGCTCTCAGGAGCTCCCTGCGCTCGCCACAATGCTCTGTGTGCGAAGAAGCCGCTTCTTCGCCTCCGGGAGAATCGGCGAGCGGCAGCTTCCCAAAGGCGAAGATGCAAGCTGCAGCACACAGGCACAGTGTGGGCAGCCTTCAGACTTAGAGAAAACAGTACTTTACCACTCTCCTGCCTTTTCCATGGTTATTCTATTGGAAAAGAACGAGTTTTGGACAACTACCTTTCATTCTTGCCAAACTCTTTGCAGACCCCCGTGCAAGCTTTAGAACAAGATTTTGGATGTTTTCTTTCCTGGCAGAGTTTCTCCTTGCAAGATATGGTGGAAAAGCTTTTTGCTGAGTGTAGAGCGGCAAGACACGCAGAAGACGCAGATACGCAGCTCTCCGAAGCTAAGTGCCGGTCCCGGGCTTCTTTCGGCACAAACCGCTCTCAGGAGCTCCCTGCGCTCGCCACAATGCTCTGTGTGCGAAGAAGCCGCTTCTTCGCCTCCGGGAGAATCGGCGAGCGGCAGCTTCCCACAGGCGAAAATGCAAGCTGCAGCACGCAGGCACAGTGTGGGCAGCCTTCAGACTTAGAGAAAACAGTACTTTACCACTCTCCTGCCTTTTCCATGGTTATTCTATTGGAAAAGAACGAGTTTTGGACAACTACCTTTCATTCTTGCCAAACGCTTTGCAGACCCCCTTGCAAGCTTTAGAACAAGATTTTGGATGTTTTCTTTCCTTGCAGAGTTTCTCCTTGCAAGATATGGTGGAAAAGCTTTTTGCTGAGTGTAGAGCGGCAAGACACGCAGAAGACGCAGATACGCAGCTCTCCGAAGCTAAGTGCCGGTCCCGGGCTTCTTTCGGCACAAACCGCTCTCAGGAGCTCCCTGCGCTCGCCACAATGCTCTGTGTGCGAAGAAGCCGCTTCTTCGCCTCCGGGAGAATCGGCGAGCGGCAGCTTCCCAAAGGCGAAGATGCAAGCTGCAGCACACAGGCACAGTGTGGGCAGCCTTCAGACTTAGAGAAAACAGTACTTTACCACTCTCCTGCCTTTTCCATGGTTATTCTATTGGAAAAGAACGAGTTTTGGACAACTACCTTTCATTCTTGCCAAACTCTTTGCAGACCCCCGTGCAAGCTTTAGAACAAGATTTTGGATGTTTTCTTTCCTGGCAGAGTTTCTCCTTGCAAGATATGGTGGAAAAGCTTTTTGCTGAGTGTAGAGCGGCAAGACACGCAGAAGACGCAGATACGCAGCTCTCCGAAGCTAAGTGCCGGTCCCGGGCTTCTTTCGGCACAAACCGCTCTCAGGAGCTCCCTGCGCTCGCCACAATGCTCTGTGTGCGAAGAAGCCGCTTCTTCGCCTCCGGGAGAATCGGCGAGCGGCAGCTTCCCAAAGGCGAAGATGCAAGCTGCACCACACAGGCACAGTGTGGGCAGCCTTCAGACTTAGAGAAAACAGTACTTTACCACTCTCCTGCCTTTTCCATGGTTATTCTATTGGAAAAGAACGAGTTTTGGACAACTACCTTTCATTCTTGCCAAACTCTTTGCAGACCCCCGTGCAAGCTTTAGAACAAGATTTTGGATGTTTTCTTTCCTGGCAGAGTTTCTCCTTGCAAGATATGGTGGAAAAGCTTTTTGCTGAGTGTAGAGAGGCAAGACACGCAGAAGACGCAGATACGCAGCTCTCCGAAGCTAAGTGCCGGTCCCGGGCTTCTTTCGGCACAAACCGCTCTCAGGAGCTCCCTGCGCTCGCCACAATGCTCTGTGTGCGAAGAAGCCGCTTCTTCGCCTCCGGGAGAATCGGCGAGCGGCAGCTTCCCAAAGGCGAAGATGCAAGCTGCACCACACAGGCACAGTGTGGGCAGCCTTCAGACTTAGAGAAAACAGTACTTTACCACTCTCCTGCCTTTTCCATGGTTATTCTATTGGAAAAGAACGAGTTTTGGACAACTACCTTTCATTCTTGCCAAACTCTTTGCAGACCCCCGTGCAAGCTTTAGAACAAGATTTTGGATGTTTTCTTTCCTGGCAGAGTTTCTCCTTGCAAGATATGGTGGAAAAGCTTTTTGCTGAGTGTAGAGCGGCAAGACACGCAGAAGACGCAGATACGCAGCTCTCCGAAGCTAAGTGCCGGTCCCGGGCTTCTTTCGGCACAAACCGCTCTCAGGAGCTCCCTGCGCTCGCCACAATGCTCTGTGTGCGAAGAAGCCGCTTCTTCGCCTCCTGGAGAATCGGCGAGCGGCAGCTTCCCAAAGGCGAAGATGCAAGCTGCAGCACACAGGCACAGTGTGGGCAGCCTTCAGACTTAGAGAAAACAGTACTTTACCACTCTCCTGCCTTTTCCATGGTTATTCTATTGGAAAAGAACGAGTTTTGGACAACTACCTTTCATTCTTGCCAAACTCTTTGCAGACCCCCGTGCAAGCTTTAGAACAAGATTTTGGATGTTTTCTTTCCTGGCAGAGTTTCTCCTTGCAAGATATGGTGGAAAAGCTTTTTGCTGAGTGTAGAGCGGCAAGACACGCAGAAGACGCAGATACGCAGCTCTCCGAAGCTAAGTGCCGGTCCCGGGCTTCTTTCGGCACAAACCGCTCTCAGGAGCTCCCTGCGCTCGCCACAATGCTCTGTGTGCGAAGAAGCCGCTTCTTCGCCTCCTGGAGAATCGGCGAGCGGCAGCTTCCCAAAGGCGAAGATGCAAGCTGCAGCACACAGGCACAGTGTGGGCAGCCTTCAGACTTAGAGAAAACAGTACTTTACCACTCTCCTGCCTTTTCCATGGTTATTCTATTGGAAAAGAACGAGTTTTGGACAACTACCTTTCATTCTTGCCAAACTCTTTGCAGACCCCCGTGCAAGCTTTAGAACAAGATTTTGGATGTTTTCTTTCCTGGCAGAGTTTCTCCTTGCAAGATATGGTGGAAAAGCTTTTTGCTGAGTGTAGAGCGGCAAGACACGCAGAAGACGCAGATACGCAGCTCTCCGAAGCTAAGTGCCGGTGCCGGGCTTCTTTCGGCACAAACCGCTCTCAGGAGCTCCCTGCGCTCGCCACCATGCTCTGTGTGCGAAGAAGCCGCTTCTTCGCCTCCGGGAGAATCGGCGAGCGGCAGCTTCCCAAAGGCGAAGATGCAAGCTGCAGCACACAGGCACAGTGTGGGCAGCCTTCAGACTTAGAGAAAACAGTACTTTACCACTCTCCTGCCTTTTCCATGGTTATTCTATTGGAAAAGAACGAGTTTTGGACAACTACCTTTCATTCTTGCCAAACTCTTTGCAGACCCCCGTGCAAGCTTTAGAACAAGATTTTGGATGTTTTCTTTCCTGGCAGAGTTTCTCCTTGCAAGATATGGTGGAAAAGCTTTTTGCTGAGTGTAGAGCGGCAAGACACGCAGAAGACGCAGATACGCAGCTCTCCGAAGCTAAGTGCCGGTCCCGGGCTTCTTTCGGCACAAACCGCTCTCAGGAGCTCCCTGCGCTCGCCACAATGCTCTGTGTGCGAAGAAGCCGCTTCTTCGCCTCCGGGAGAATCGGCGAGCGGCAGCTTCCCAAAGGCGAAGATGCAAGCTGCAGCACACAGGCACAGTGTGGGCAGCCTTCAGACTTCGAGAAAACAGTACTTTACCACTCTCCTGCCTTTTCCATGGTTATTCTATTGGAAAAGAACGAGTTTTGGACAACTACCTTTCATTCTTGCCAAACTCTTTGCAGACCCCCGTGCAAGCTTTAGAACAAGATTTTGGATGTTTTCTTTCCTGGCAGAGTTTCTCCTTGCAAGATATGGTGGAAAAGCTTTTTGCTGAGTGTAGAGCGGCAAGACACGCAGAAGACGCAGATACGCAGCTCTCCGAAGCTAAGTGCCGGTCCCGGGCTTCTTTCGGCACAAACCGCTCTCAGGAGCTCCCTGCGCTCGCCACAATGCTCTGTGTGCGAAGAAGCCGCTTCTTCGCCTCCTGGAGAATCGGCGAGCGGCAGCTTCCCAAAGGCGAAGATGCAAGCTGCAGCACACAGGCACAGTGTGGGCAGCCTTCAGACTTAGAGAAAACAGTACTTTACCACTCTCCTGCCTTTTCCATGGTTATTCTATTGGAAAAGAACGAGTTTTGGACAACTACCTTTCATTCTTGCCAAACTCTTTGCAGACCCCCGTGCAAGCTTTAGAACAAGATTTTGGATGTTTTCTTTCCTGGCAGAGTTTCTCCTTGCAAGATATGGTGGAAAAGCTTTTTGCTGAGTGTAGAGCGGCAAGACACGCAGAAGACGCAGATACGCAGCTCTCCGAAGCTAAGTGCCGGTCCCGGGCTTCTTTCGGCACAAACCGCTCTCAGGAGCTCCCTGCGCTCGCCACAATGCTCTGTGTGCGAAGAAGCAGCTTCTTCGCCTCCTGGAGAATCGGCGAGCGGCAGCTTCCCAAAGGCGAAGATGCAAGCTGCAGCACACAGGCACAGTGTGGGCAGCCTTCAGACTTAGAGAAAACAGTACTTTACCACTCTCCTGCCTTTTCCATGGTTATTCTATTGGAAAAGAACGAGTTTTGGACAACTACCTTTCATTCTTGCCAAACTCTTTGCAGACCCCCGTGCAAGCTTTAGAACAAGATTTTGGATGTTTTCTTTCCTGGCAGAGTTTCTCCTTGCAAGATATGGTGGAAAAGCTTTTGGCTGAGTGTAGAGCGGCAAGACACGCAGAAGACGCAGATACGCAGCTCTCGAAGCTAAGTGCCGGTCCCGGGCTTCTTTCGGCACAAACCGCTCTCAGGAGCTCCCTGCGCTCGCCACAATGCTCTGTGTGCGAAGAAGCCGCTTCTTCGCCTCCGGGAGAATCGGCGAGCGGCAGCTTCCCAAAGGCGAAGATGCAAGCTGCAGCACACAGGCACAGTGTGGGCAGCCTTCAGACTTAGAGAAAACAGTACTTTACCACTCTCCTGCCTTTTCCATGGTTATTCTATTGGAAAAGAACGAGTTTTGGACAACTACCTTTCATTCTTGCCAAACTCTTTGCAGACCCCCGTGCAAGCTTTAGAACAAGATTTTGGATGTTTTCTTTCCTGGCAGAGTTTCTCCTTGCAAGATATGGTGGAAAAGCTTTTTGCTGAGTGTAGAGCGGCAAGACAGGCAGAAGACGCAGATACGCAGCTCTCCGAAGCTAAGTGCCGGTCCCGGGCTTCTTTCGGCACAAACCGCTCTCAGGAGCTCCCTGCGCTCGCCACAATGCTCTGTGTGCGAAGAAGCCGCTTCTTCGCCTCCGGGAGAATCGGCGAGCGGCAGCTTCCCAAAGGCGAAGATGCAAGCTGCAGCACACAGGCACAGTGTGGGCAGCCTTCAAACTTCGAGAAAACAGTACTTTACCACTCTCCTGCCTTTTCCATGGTTATTCTATTGGAAAAGAACGAGTTTTGGACAACTACCTTTCATTCTTGCCAAACTCTTTGCAGACCCCCGTGCAAGCTTTAGAACAAGATTTTGGATGTTTTCTTTCCTGGCAGAGTTTCTCCTTGCAAGATATGGTGGAAAAGCTTTTTGCTGAGTGTAGAGCGGCAAGACACGCAGAAGACGCAGATACGCAGCTCTCCGAAGCTAAGTGCCGGTCCCGGGCTTCTTTCGGCACAAACCGCTCTCAGGAGCTCCCTGCGCTCGCCACAATGCTCTGTGTGCGAAGAAGCCGCTTCTTCGCCTCCGGGAGAATCGGCGAGCGGCAGCATCCCAAAGGCGAAGATGCAAGCTGCAGCACACAGGCACAGTGTGGGCAGCCTTCAGACTTAGAGAAAACAGTACTTTACCACTCTCCTGCCTTTTCCATGGTTATTCTATTGGAAAAGAACGAGTTTTGGACAACTACCTTTCATTCTTGCCAAACTCTTTGCAGACCCCCGTGCAAGCTTTAGAACAAGATTTTGGATGTTTTCTTTCCTGGCAGAGTTTCTCCTTGCAAGATATGGTGGAAAAGCTTTTTGCTGAGTGTAGAGCGGCAAGACACGCAGAAGACGCAGATACGCAGCTCTCCGAAGCTAAGTGCCGGTCCCGGGCTTCTTTCGGCACAAACCGCTCTCAGGAGCTCCCTGCGCTCGCCACAATGCTCTGTGTGCGAAGAAGCCGCTTCTTCGCCTCCTGGAGAATCGGCGAGCGGCAGCTTCCCAAAGGCGAAGATGCAAGCTGCAGCACGCAGGCACAGTGTGGGCAGCCTTCAGACTTAGAGAAAACAGTACTTTACCACTCTCCTGCCTTTTCCATGGTTATTCTATTGGAAAAGAACGAGTTTTGGACAACTACGTTTCATTCTTGCCAAACGCTTTGCAGACCCCCGTGCAAGCTTTAGAACAAGATTTTGGATGTTTTCTTTCCTGGCAGAGTTTCTCCTTGCAAGATATGGTGGAAAAGCTTTTTGCTGAGTGTAGAGCGTCAAGACACGCAGAAGACGCAGATACGCAGCTCTCCGAAGCTAAGTGCCGGTCCCGGGCTTCTTTCGGCACAAACCGCTCTCAGGAGCTCCCTGCGCTCGCCACAATGCTCTGTGTGCGAAGAAGCCGCTTCTTCGCCTCCGGGAGAATCGGCGAGCGGCAGCTTCCCAAAGGCGAAGATGGAAGCTGCAGCACACAGGCACAGTGTGGGCAGCCTTCAGACTTAGAGAAAACAGTACTTTACCACTCTCCTGCCTTTTCCATGGTTATTCTATTGGAAAAGAACGAGTTTTGGACAACTACCTTTCATTCTTGCCAAACTCTTTGCAGACCCCCGTGCAAGCTTTAGAACAAGATTTTGGATGTTTTCTTTCCTGGCAGAGTTTCTCCTTGCAAGATATGGTGGAAAAGCTTTTTGCTGAGTGTAGAGCGGCAAGACACGCAGAAGACGCAGATACGCAGCTCTCCGAAGCTAAGTGCCGGTCCCGGGCTTCTTTCGGCACAAACCGCTCTCAGGAGCTCCCTGCGCTCGCCACAATGCTCTGTGTGCGAAGAAGCCGCTTCTTCGCCTCCGGGAGAATCGGCGAGCGGCAGCTTCCCAAAGGCGAAGATGCAAGCTGCAGCACGCAGGCACAGTGTGGGCAGCATTCAGACTTAGAGAAAACAGTACTTTACCACTCTCCTGCCTTTTCCATGGTTATTCTATTGGAAAAGAACGAGTTTTGGACAACTACCTTTCATTCTTGCCAAACTCTTTGCAGACCCCCGTGCAAGCTTTAGAACAAGATTTTGGATGTTTTCTTTCCTGGCAGAGTTTCTCCTTGCAAGATATGGTGGAAAAGCTTTTTGCTGAGTGTAGAGCGGCAAGACACGCAGAAGACGCAGATACGCAGCTCTCCGAAGCTAAGTGCCGGTCCCGGGCTTCTTTCGGCACAAACCGCTCTCAGGAGCTCCCTGCGCTCGCCACAATGCTCTGTGTGCGAAGAAGCCGCTTCTTCGCCTCCGGGAGAATCGGCGAGCGGCAGCTTCCCAAAGGCGAAGATGGAAGCTGCAGCACACAGGCACAGTGTGGGCAGCCTTCAGACTTAGAGAAAACAGTACTTTACCACTCTCCTGCCTTTTCCATGGTTATTCTATTGGAAAAGAACGAGTTTTGGACAACTACCTTTCATTCTTGCCAAACTCTTTGCAGACCCCCGTGCAAGCTTTAGAACAAGATTTTGGATGTTTTCTTTCCTGGCAGAGTTTCTCCTTGCAAGATATGGTGGAAAAGCTTTTTGCTGAGTGTAGAGCGGCAAGACACGCAGAAGACGCAGATACGCAGCTCTCCGAAGCTAAGTGCCGGTCCCGGGCTTCTTTCGGCACAAACCGCTCTCAGGAGCTCCCTGCGCTCGCCACAATGCTCTGTGTGCGAAGAAGCAGCTTCTTCGCCTCCTGGAGAATCGGCGAGCGGCAGCTTCCCAAAGGCGAAGATGCAAGCTGCAGCACACAGGCACAGTGTGGGCAGCCTTCAGACTTAGAGAAAACAGTACTTTACCACTCTCCTGCCTTTTCCATGGTTATTCTATTGGAAAAGAACGAGTTTTGGACAACTACCTTTCATTCTTGCCAAACTCTTTGCAGACCCCCGTGCAAGCTTTAGAACAAGATTTTGGATGTTTTCTTTCCTGGCAGAGTTTCTCCTTGCAAGATATGGTGGAAAAGCTTTTTGCTGAGTGTAGAGCGGCAAGACACGCAGAAGACGCAGATACGCAGCTCTCCGAAGCTAAGTGCCGGTCCCGGGCTTCTTTCGGCACAAACCGCTCTCAGGAGCTCCCTGCGCTCGCCACAATGCTCTGTGTGCGAAGAAGCCGCTTCTTCGCCTCCGGGAGAATCGGCGAGCGGCAGCTTCCCAAAGGCGAAGATGCAAGCTGCAGCACACAGGCACAGTGTGGGCAGCCTTCAGACTTCGAGAAAACAGTACTTTACCACTCTCCTGCCTTTTCCATGGTTATTCTATTGGAAAAGAACGAGTTTTGGACAACTACCTTTCATTCTTGCCAAACTCTTTGCAGACCCCCGTGCAAGCTTTAGAACAAGATTTTGGATGTTTTCTTTCCTGGCAGAGTTTCTCCTTGCAAGATATGGTGGAAAAGCTTTTTGCTGAGTGTAGAGCGGCAAGACAGGCAGAAGACGCAGATACGCAGCTCTCCGAAGCTAAGTGCCGGTCCCGGGCTTCTTTCGGCACAAACCGCTCTCAGGAGCTCCCTGCGCTCGCCACAATGCTCTGTGTGCGAAGAAGCCGCTTCTTCGCCTCCGGGAGAATCGGCGAGCGGCAGCTTCCCAAAGGCGAAGATGCAAGCTGCAGCACACAGGCACAGTGTGGGCAGCCTTCAAACTTCGAGAAAACAGTACTTTACCACTCTCCTGCCTTTTCCATGGTTATTCTATTGGAAAAGAACGAGTTTTGGACAACTACCTTTCATTCTTGCCAAACTCTTTGCAGACCCCCGTGCAAGCTTTAGAACAAGATTTTGGATGTTTTCTTTCCTGGCAGAGTTTCTCCTTGCAAGATATGGTGGAAAAGCTTTTTGCTGAGTGTAGAGCGGCAAGACACGCAGAAGACGCAGATACGCAGCTCTCCGAAGCTAAGTGCCGGTCCCGGGCTTCTTTCGGCACAAACCGCTCTCAGGAGCTCCCTGCGCTCGCCACAATGCTCTGTGTGCGAAGAAGCCGCTTCTTCGCCTCCGGGAGAATCGGCGAGCGGCAGCTTCCCAAAGGCGAAGATGCAAGCTGCAGCACACAGGCACAGTGTGGGCAGCCTTCAGACTTAGAGAAAACAGTACTTTACCACTCTCCTGCCTTTTCCATGGTTATTCTATTGGAAAAGAACGAGTTTTGGACAACTACCTTTCATTCTTGCCAAACTCTTTGCAGACCCCCGTGCAAGCTTTAGAACAAGATTTTGGATGTTTTCTTTCCTGGCAGAGTTTCTCTTTGCAAGATATGGTGGAAAAGCTTTTTGCTGAGTGTAGAGCGGCAAGACACGCAGAAGACGCAGATACGCAGCTCTCCGAAGCTAAGTGCCGGTCCCGGGCTTCTTTCGGCACAAACCGCTCTCAGGAGCTCCCTGCGCTCGCCACAATGCTCTGTGTGCGAAGAAGCCGCTTCTTCGCCTCCGGGAGAATCGGCGAGCGGCAGCTTCCCAAAGGCGAAGATGCAAGCTGCAGCACGCAGGCACAGTGTGGGCAGCCTTCAGACTTAGAGAAAACAGTACTTTACCACTCTCCTGCCTTTTCCATGGTTATTCTATTGGAAAAGAACGAGTTTTGGACAACTACCTTTCATTCTTGCCAAACGCTTTGCAGACCCCCTTGCAAGCTTTAGAACAAGATTTTGGATGTTTTCTTTCCTGGCAGAGTTTCTCCTTGCAAGATATGGTGGAAAAGCTTTTTGCTGAGTGTAGAGCGTCAAGACACGCAGAAGACGCAGATACGCAGCTCTCCGAAGCTAAGTGCCGGTCCCGGGCTTCTTTCGGCACAAACCGCTCTCAGGAGCTCCCTGCGCTCGCCACAATGCTCTGTGTGCGAAGAAGCCGCTTCTTCGCCTCCGGGAGAATCGGCGAGCGGCAGCTTCCCAAAGGCGAAGATGGAAGCTGCAGCACACAGGCACAGTGTGGGCAGCCTTCAGACTTAGAGAAAACAGTACTTTACCACTCTCCTGCCTTTTCCATGGTTATTCTATTGGAAAAGAACGAGTTTTGGACAACTACCTTTCATTCTTGCCAAACTCTTTGCAGACCCCCGTGCAAGCTTTAGAACAAGATTTTGGATGTTTTCTTTCCTGGCAGAGTTTCTCCTTGCAAGATATGGTGGAAAAGCTTTTTGCTGAGTGTAGAGCGGCAAGACACGCAGAAGACGCAGATACGCAGCTCTCCGAAGCTAAGTGCCGGTCCCGGGCTTCTTTCGGCACAAACCGCTCTCAGGAGCTCCCTGCGCTCGCCACAATGCTCTGTGTGCGAAGAAGCAGCTTCTTCGCCTCCTGGAGAATCGGCGAGCGGCAGCTTCCCAAAGGCGAAGATGCAAGCTGCAGCACACAGGCACAGTGTGGGCAGCCTTCAGACTTAGAGAAAACAGTACTTTACCACTCTCCTGCCTTTTCCATGGTTATTCTATTGGAAAAGAACGAGTTTTGGACAACTACCTTTCATTCTTGCCAAACTCTTTGCAGACCCCCGTGCAAGCTTTAGAACAAGATTTTGGATGTTTTCTTTCCTGGCAGAGTTTCTCCTTGCAAGATATGGTGGAAAAGCTTTTTGCTGAGTGTAGAGCGGCAAGACACGCAGAAGACGCAGATACGCAGCTCTCCGAAGCTAAGTGCCGGTCCCGGGCTTCTTTCGGCACAAACCGCTCTCAGGAGCTCCCTGCGCTCGCCACAATGCTCTGTGTGCGAAGAAGCCGCTTCTTCGCCTCCGGGAGAATCGGCGAGCGGCAGCTTCCCAAAGGCGAAGATGCAAGCTGCAGCACACAGGCACAGTGTGGGCAGCCTTCAGACTTAGAGAAAACAGTACTTTACCACTCTCCTGCCTTTTCCATGGTTATTCTATTGGAAAAGAACGAGTTTTGGACAACTACCTTTCATTCTTGCCAAACTCTTTGCAGACCCCCGTGCAAGCTTTAGAACAAGATTTTGGATGTTTTCTTTCCTGGCAGAGTTTCTCCTTGCAAGATATGGTGGAAAAGCTTTTTGCTGAGTGTAGAGCGGCAAGACAGGCAGAAGACGCAGATACGCAGCTCTCCGAAGCTAAGTGCCGGTCCCGGGCTTCTTTCGGCACAAACCGCTCTCAGGAGCTCCCTGCGCTCGCCACAATGCTCTGTGTGCGAAGAAGCCGCTTCTTCGCCTCCGGGAGAATCGGCGAGCGGCAGCTTCCCAAAGGCGAAGATGCAAGCTGCAGCACACAGGCACAGTGTGGGCAGCCTTCAAACTTCGAGAAAACAGTACTTTACCACTCTCCTGCCTTTTCCATGGTTATTCTATTGGAAAAGAACGAGTTTTGGACAACTACCTTTCATTCTTGCCAAACTCTTTGCAGACCCCCGTGCAAGCTTTAGAACAAGATTTTGGATGTTTTCTTTCCTGGCAGAGTTTCTCCTTGCAAGATATGGTGGAAAAGCTTTTTGCTGAGTGTAGAGCGGCAAGACACGCAGAAGACGCAGATACGCAGCTCTCCGAAGCTAAGTGCCGGTCCCGGGCTTCTTTCGGCACAAACCGCTCTCAGGAGCTCCCTGCGCTCGCCACAATGCTCTGTGTGCGAAGAAGCCGCTTCTTCGCCTCCGGGAGAATCGGCGAGCGGCAGCATCCCAAAGGCGAAGATGCAAGCTGCAGCACACAGGCACAGTGTGGGCAGCCTTCAGACTTAGAGAAAACAGTACTTTACCACTCTCCTGCCTTTTCCATGGTTATTCTATTGGAAAAGAACGAGTTTTGGACAACTACCTTTCATTCTTGCCAAACTCTTTGCAGACCCCCGTGCAAGCTTTAGAACAAGATTTTGGATGTTTTCTTTCCTGGCAGAGTTTCTCCTTGCAAGATATGGTGGAAAAGCTTTTTGCTGAGTGTAGAGCGGCAAGACACGCAGAAGACGCAGATACGCAGCTCTCCGAAGCTAAGTGCCGGTCCCGGGCTTCTTTCGGCACAAACCGCTCTCAGGAGCTCCCTGCGCTCGCCACAATGCTCTGTGTGCGAAGAAGCCGCTTCTTCGCCTCCTGGAGAATCGGCGAGCGGCAGCTTCCCAAAGGCGAAGATGCAAGCTGCAGCACGCAGGCACAGTGTGGGCAGCCTTCAGACTTAGAGAAAACAGTACTTTACCACTCTCCTGCCTTTTCCATGGTTATTCTATTGGAAAAGAACGAGTTTTGGACAACTACGTTTCATTCTTGCCAAACGCTTTGCAGACCCCCGTGCAAGCTTTAGAACAAGATTTTGGATGTTTTCTTTCCTGGCAGAGTTTCTCCTTGCAAGATATGGTGGAAAAGCTTTTTGCTGAGTGTAGAGCGGCAAGACACGCAGAAGACGCAGATACGCAGCTCTCCGAAGCTAAGTGCCGGTCCCGGGCTTCTTTCGGCACAAACCGCTCTCAGGAGCTCCCTGCGCTCGCCACAATGCTCTGTGTGCGAAGAAGCCGCTTCTTCGCCTCCGGGAGAATCGGCGAGCGGCAGCTTCCCAAAGGCGAAGATGCAAGCTGCAGCACGCAGGCACAGTGTGGGCAGCATTCAGACTTAGAGAAAACAGTACTTTACCACTCTCCTGCCTTTTCCATGGTTATTCTATTGGAAAAGAACGAGTTTTGGACAACTACCTTTCATTCTTGCCAAACTCTTTGCAGACCCCCGTGCAAGCTTTAGAACAAGATTTTGGATGTTTTCTTTCCTGGCAGAGTTTCTCCTTGCAAGATATGGTGGAAAAGCTTTTTGCTGAGTGTAGAGCGGCAAGACACGCAGAAGACGCAGATACGCAGCTCTCCGAAGCTAAGTGCCGGTCCCGGGCTTCTTTCGGCACAAACCGCTCTCAGGAGCTCCCTGCGCTCGCCACAATGCTCTGTGTGCGAAGAAGCCGCTTCTTCGCCTCCGGGAGAATCGGCGAGCGGCAGCTTCCCAAAGGCGAAGATGCAAGCTGCAGCACACAGGCACAGTGTGGGCAGCCTTCAGACTTCGAGAAAACAGTACTTTACCACTCTCCTGCCTTTTCCATGGTTATTCTATTGGAAAAGAACGAGTTTTGGACAACTACCTTTCATTCTTGCCAAACTCTTTGCAGACCCCCGTGCAAGCTTTAGAACAAGATTTTGGATGTTTTCTTTCCTGGCAGAGTTTCTCCTTGCAAGATATGGTGGAAAAGCTTTTTGCTGAGTGTAGAGCGGCAAGACACGCAGAAGACGCAGATACGCAGCTCTCCGAAGCTAAGTGCCGGTCCCGGGCTTCTTTCGGCACAAACCGCTCTCAGGAGCTCCCTGCGCTCGCCACAATGCTCTGTGTGCGAAGAAGCCGCTTCTTCGCCTCCTGGAGAATCGGCGAGCGGCAGCTTCCCAAAGGCGAAGATGCAAGCTGCAGCACGCAGGCACAGTGTGGGCAGCCTTCAGACTTAGAGAAAACAGTACTTTACCACTCTCCTGCCTTTTTCATGGTTATTCTATTGGAAAAGAACGAGTTTTGGACAACTACCTTTCATTCTTGCCAAACTCTTTGCAGACCCCCGTGCAAGCTTTAGAACAAGATTTTGGATGTTTTCTTTCCTGGCAGAGTTTCTCCTTGCAAGATATGGTGGAAAAGCTTTTTGCTGAGTGTAGAGCGGCAAGACACGCAGAAGACGCAGATACGCAGCTCTCCGAAGCTAAGTGCCGGTCCCGGGCTTCTTTCGGCACAAACCGCTCTCAGGAGCTCCCTGCGCTCGCCACAATGCTCTGTGTGCGAAGAAGCAGCTTCTTCACCTCCTGGAGAATCGGCGAGCGGCAGCTTCCCAAAGGCGAAGATGCAAGCTGCAGCACACAGGCACAGTGTGGGCAGCCTTCAGACTTAGAGAAAACAGTACTTTACCACTCTCCTGCCTTTTCCATGGTTATTCTATTGGAAAAGAACGAGTTTTGGACAACTACCTTTCATTCTTGCCAAACTCTTTGCAGACCCCCGTGCAAGCTTTAGAACAAGATTTTGGATGTTTTCTTTCCTGGCAGAGTTTCTCCTTGCAAGATATGGTGGAAAAGCTTTTTGCTGAGTGTAGAGCGGCAAGACACGCAGAAGACGCAGATACGCAGCTCTCCGAAGCTAAGTGCCGGTCCCGGGCTTCTTTCGGCACAAACCGCTCTCAGGAGCTCCCTGCGCTCGCCACAATGCTCTGTGTGCGAAGAAGCCGCTTCTTCGCCTCCGGGAGAATCGGCGAGCGGCAGCTTCCCAAAGGCGAAGATGCAAGCTGCAGCACACAGGCACAGTGTGGGCAGCCTTCAGACTTCGAGAAAACAGTACTTTACCACTCTCCTGCCTTTTCCATGGTTATTCTATTGGAAAAGAACGAGTTTTGGACAACTACCTTTCATTCTTGCCAAACTCTTTGCAGACCCCCGTGCAAGCTTTAGAACAAGATTTTGGATGTTTTCTTTCCTGGCAGAGTTTCTCCTTGCAAGATATGGTGGAAAAGCTTTTTGCTGAGTGTAGAGCGGCAAGACACGCAGAAGACGCAGATACGCAGCTCTCCGAAGCTAAGTGCCGGTCCCGGGCTTCTTTCGGCACAAACCGCTCTCAGGAGCTCCCTGCGCTCGCCACAATGCTCTGTGTGCGAAGAAGCCGCTTCTTCGCCTCCGGGAGAATCGGCGAGCGGCAGCTTCCCAAAGGCGAAGATGCAAGCTGCAGCACACAGGCACAGTGTGGGCAGCCTTCAGACTTCGAGAAAACAGTACTTTACCACTCTCCTGCCTTTTCCATGGTTATTCTATTGGAAAAGAACGAGTTTTGGACAACTACCTTTCATTCTTGCCAAACTCTTTGCAGACCCCCGTGCAAGCTTTAGAACAAGATTTTGGATGTTTTCTTTCCTGGCAGAGTTTCTCCTTGCAAGATATGGTGGAAAAGCTTTTTGCTGAGTGTAGAGCGGCAAGACACGCAGAAGACGCAGATACGCAGCTCTCCGAAGCTAAGTGCCGGTCCCGGGCTTCTTTCGGCACAAACCGCTCTCAGGAGCTCCCTGCGCTCGCCACAATGCTCTGTGTGCGAAGAAGCCGCTTCTTCGCCTCCTGGAGAATCGGCGAGCGGCAGCTTCCCAAAGGCGAAGATGCAAGCTGCAGCACACAGGCACAGTGTGGGCAGCCTTCAAACTTCGAGAAAACAGTACTTTACCACTCTCCTGCCTTTTCCATGGTTATTCTATTGGAAAAGAACGAGTTTTGGACAACTACCTTTCATTCTTGCCAAACTCTTTGCAGACCCCCGTGCAAGCTTTAGAACAAGATTTTGGATGTTTTCTTTCCTGGCAGAGTTTCTCCTTGCAAGATATGGTGGAAAAGCTTTTTGCTGAGTGTAGAGCGGCAAGACACGCAGAAGACGCAGATACGCAGCTCTCCGAAGCTAAGTGCCGGTCCCGGGCTTCTTTCGGCACAAACCGCTCTCAGGAGCTCCCTGCGCTCGCCACAATGCTCTGTGTGCGAAGAAGCCGCTTCTTCGCCTCCGGGAGAATCGGCGAGCGGCAGCTTCCCACAGGCGAAGATGCAAGCTGCAGCACACAGGCACAGTGTGGGCAGCCTTCAGACTTCGAGAAAACAGTACTTTACCACTCTCCTGCCTTTTCCATGGTTATTCTATTGGAAAAGAACGAGTTTTGGACAACTACCTTTCATTCTTGCCAAACTCTTTGCAGACCCCCGTGCAAGCTTTAGAACAAGATTTTGGATGTTTTCTTTCCTGGCAGAGTTTCTCCTTGCAAGATATGGTGGAAAAGCTTTTTGCTGAGTGTAGAGCGGCAAGACACGCAGAAGACGCAGATACGCAGCTCTCCGAAGCTAAGTGCCGGTCCCGGGCTTCTTTCGGCACAAACCGCTCTCAGGAGCTCCCTGCGCTCGCCACAATGCTCTGTGTGCGAAGAAGCCGCTTCTTCGCCTCCGGGAGAATCGGCGAGCGGCAGCTTCCCAAAGGCGAAGATGCAAGCTGCAGCACGCAGGCACAGTGTGGGCAGCCTTCAGACTTAGAGAAAACAGTACTTTACCACTCTCCTGCCTTTTCCATGGTTATTCTATTGGAAAAGAACGAGTTTTGGACAACTACCTTTCATTCTTGCCAAACTCTTTGCAGACCTCCGTGCAAGCTTTAGAACAAGATTTTGGATGTTTTCTTTCCTGGCAGAGTTTCTCCTTGCAAGATATGGTGGAAAAGCTTTTTGCTGAGTGTAGAGCGGCAAGACACGCAGAAGACGCAGATACGCAGCTCTCCGAAGCTAAGTGCCGGTCCCGGGCTTCTTTCGGCACAAACCGCTCTCAGGAGCTCCCTGCGCTCGCCACAATGCTCTGTGTGCGAAGAAGCCGCTTCTTCGCCTCCGGGAGAATCGGCGAGCGGCAGCTTCCCAAAGGCGAAGATGCAAGCTGCAGCACACAGGCACAGTGTGGGCAGCCTTCAGACTTAGAGAAAACAGTACTTTACCACTCTCCTGCCTTTTCCATGGTTATTCTATTGGAAAAGAACGAGTTTTGGACAACTACCTTTCATTCTTGCCAAACTCTTTGCAGACCCCCGTGCAAGCTTTAGAACAAGATTTTGGATGTTTTCTTTCCTGGCAGAGTTTCTCCTTGCAAGATATGGTGGAAAAGCTTTTTGCTGAGTGTAGAGCGGCAAGACACGCAGAAGACGCAGATACGCAGCTCTCCGAAGCTAAGTGCCGGTCCCGGGCTTCTTTCGGCACAAACCGCTCTCAGGAGCTCCCTGCGCTCGCCACAATGCTCTGTGTGCGAAGAAGCCGCTTCTTCGCCTCCTGGAGAATCGGCGAGCGGCAGCTTCCCAAAGGCGAAGATGCAAGCTGCAGCACACAGGCACAGTGTGGGCAGCCTTCAGACTTAGAGAAAACAGTACTTTACCACTCTCCTGCCTTTTCCATGGTTATTCTATTGGAAAAGAACGAGTTTTGGACAACTACCTTTCATTCTTGCCAAACTCTTTGCAGACCCCCGTGCAAGCTTTAGAACAAGATTTTGGATGTTTTCTTTCCTGGCAGAGTTTCTCCTTGCAAGATATGGTGGAAAAGCTTTTTGCTGAGTGTAGAGCGGCAAGACACGCAGAAGACGCAGATACGCAGCTCTCCGAAGCTAAGTGCCGGTCCCGGGCTTCTTTCGGCACAAACCGCTCTCAGGAGCTCCCTGCGCTCGCCACAATGCTCTGTGTGCGAAGAAGCCGCTTCTTCGCCTCCGGGAGAATCGGCGAGCGGCAGCTTCCCAAAGGCGAAGATGCAAGCTGCAGCACACAGGCACAGTGTGGGCAGCCTTCAGACTTAGAGAAAACAGTACTTTACCACTCTCCTGCCTTTTCCATGGTTATTCTATTGGAAAAGAACGAGTTTTGGACAACTACCTTTCATTCTTGCCAAACTCTTTGCAGACCCCCGTGCAAGCTTTAGAACAAGATTTTGGATGTTTTCTTTCCTGGCAGAGTTTCTCCTTGCAAGATATGGTGGAAAAGCTTTTTGCTGAGTGTAGAGCGGCAAGACACGCAGAAGACGCAGATACGCAGCTCTCCGAAGCTAAGTGCCGGTCCCGGGCTTCTTTCGGCACAAACCGCTCTCAGGAGCTCCCTGCGCTCGCCACAATGCTCTGTGTGCGAAGAAGCCGCTTCTTCGCCTCCTGGAGAATCGGCGAGCGGCAGCTTCCCAAAGGCGAAGATGCAAGCTGCAGCACACAGGCACAGTGTGGGCAGCCTTCAGACTTAGAGAAAACAGTACTTTACCACTCTCCTGCCTTTTCCATGGTTATTCTATTGGAAAAGAACGAGTTTTGGACAACTACCTTTCATTCTTGCCAAACTCTTTGCAGACCCCCTTGCAAGCTTTAGAACAAGATTTTGGATGTTTTCTTTCCTGGCAGAGTTTCTCCTTGCAAGATATGGTGGAAAAGCTTTTTGCTGAGTGTAGAGCGGCAAGACACGCAGAAGACGCAGATACGCAGCTCTCCGAAGCTAAGTGCCGGTCCCGGGCTTCTTTCGGCACAAACCGCTCTCAGGAGCTCCCTGCGCTCGCCACAATGCTCTGTGTGCGAAGAAGCCGCTTCTTCGCCTCCGGGAGAATCGGCGAGCGGCAGCTTCCCAAAGGCGAAGATGCAAGCTGCACCACACAGGCACAGTGTGGGCAGCCTTCAGACTTCGAGAAAACAGTACTTTACCACTCTCCTGCCTTTTCCATGGTTATTCTATTGGAAAAGAACGAGTTTTGGACAACTACCTTTCATTCTTGCCAAACTCTTTGCAGACCCCCGTGCAAGCTTTAGAACAAGATTTTGGATGTTTTCTTTCCTGGCAGAGTTTCTCCTTGCAAGATATGGTGGAAAAGCTTTTTGCTGAGTGTAGAGCGGCAAGACACGCAGAAGACGCAGATACGCAGCTCTCCGAAGCTAAGTGCCGGTCCCGGGCTTCTTTCGGCACAAACCGCTCTCAGGAGCTCCCTGCGCTCGCCACAATGCTCTGTGTGCGAAGAAGCCGCTTCTTCGCCTCCTGGAGAATCGGCGAGCGGCAGCTTCCCAAAGGCGAAGATGCAAGCTGCAGCACACAGGCACAGTGTGGGCAGCCTTCAAACTTAGAGAAAACAGTACTTTACCACTCTCCTGCCTTTTCCATGGTTATTCTATTGGAAAAGAACGAGTTTTGGACAACTACCTTTCATTCTTGCCAAACTCTTTGCAGACCCCCGTGCAAGCTTTAGAACAAGATTTTGGATGTTTTCTTTCCTGGCAGAGTTTCTCCTTGCAAGATATGGTGGAAAAGCTTTTTGCTGAGTGTAGAGCGGCAAGACACGCAGAAGACGCAGATACGCAGCTCTCCGAAGCTAAGTGCCGGTCCCGGGCTTCTTTCGGCACAAACCGCTCTCAGGAGCTCCCTGCGCTCGCCACAATGCTCTGTGTGCGAAGAAGCCGCTTCTTCGCCTCCGGGAGAATCGGCGAGCGGCAGCTTCCCAAAGGCGAAGATGCAAGCTGCAGCACACAGGCACAGTGTGGGCAGCCTTCAGACTTAGAGAAAACAGTACTTTACCACTCTCCTGCCTTTTCCATGGTTATTCTATTGGAAAAGAACGAGTTTTGGACAACTACCTTTCATTCTTGCCAAACGCTTTGCAGACCCCCTTGCAAGCTTTAGAACAAGATTTTGGATGTTTTCTTTCCTGGCAGAGTTTCTCCTTGCAAGATATGGTGGAAAAGCTTTTTGCTGAGTGTAGAGCGGCAAGACACGCAGAAGACGCAGATACGCAGCTCTCCGAAGCTAAGTGCCGGTCCCGGGCTTCTTTCGGCACAAACCGCTCTCAGGAGCTCCCTGCGCTCGCCACAATGCTCTGTGTGCGAAGAAGCCGCTTCTTCGCCTCCTGGAGAATCGGCGAGCGGCAGCTTCCCAAAGGCGAAGATGCAAGCTGCAGCACACAGGCACAGTGTGGGCAGCCTTCAGACTTAGAGAAAACAGTACTTTACCACTCTCCTGCCTTTTCCATGGTTATTCTATTGGAAAAGAACGAGTTTTGGACAACTACCTTTCATTCTTGCCAAACGCTTTGCAGACCCCCGTGCAAGCTTTAGAACAAGATTTTGGATGTTTTCTTTCCTGGCAGAGTTTCTCCTTGCAAGATATGGTGGAAAAGCTTTTTGCTGAGTGTAGAGCGGCAAGACACGCAGAAGACGCAGATACGCAGCTCTCCGAAGCTAAGTGCTGGTCCCGGGCTTCTTTCGGCACAAACCGCTCTCAGGAGCTCCCTGCGCTCGCCACAATGCTCTGTGTGCGAAGAAGCCGCTTCTTCGCCTCCGGGAGAATCGGCGAGCGGCAGCTTCCCACAGGCGAAGATGCAAGCTGCAGCACACAGGCACAGTGTGGGCAGCCTTCAGACTTCGAGAAAACAGTACTTTACCACTCTCCTGCCTTTTCCATGGTTATTCTATTGGAAAAGAACGAGTTTTGGACAACTACCTTTCATTCTTGCCAAACTCTTTGCAGACCCCCGTGCAAGCTTTAGAACAAGATTTTGGATGTTTTCTTTCCTGGCAGAGTTTCTCCTTGCAAGATATGGTGGAAAAGCTTTTTGCTGAGTGTAGAGCGGCAAGACACGCAGAAGACGCAGATACGCAGCTCTCCGAAGCTAAGTGCCGGTCCCGGGCTTCTTTCGGCACAAACCGCTCTCAGGAGCTCCCTGCGCTCGCCACAATGCTCTGTGTGCGAAGAAGCCGCTTCTTCGCCTCCGGGAGAATCGGCGAGCGGCAGCTTCCCAAAGGCGAAGATGCAAGCTGCAGCACACAGGCACAGTGTGGGCAGCCTTCAGACTTAGAGAAAACAGTACTTTACCACTCTCCTGCCTTTTCCATGGTTATTCTATTGGAAAAGAACGAGTTTTGGACAACTACCTTTCATTCTTGCCAAACTCTTTGCAGACCCCCGTGCAAGCTTTAGAACAAGATTTTGGATGTTTTCTTTCCTGGCAGAGTTTCTCCTTGCAAGATATGGTGGAAAAGCTTTTTACTGAGTGTAGAGCGGCAAGACACGCAGAAGACGCAGATACGCAGCTCTCCGAAGCTAAGTGCCGGTCCCGGGCTTCTTTCGGCACAAACCGCTCTCAGGAGCTCCCTGCGCTCGCCACAATGCTCTGTGTGCGAAGAAGCCGCTTCTTCGCCTCCGGGAGAATCGGCGAGCGGCAGCTTCCCAAAGGCGAAGATGCAAGCTGCAGCACACAGGCACAGTGTGGGCAGCCTTCAGACTTAGAGAAAACAGTACTTTACCACTCTCCTGCCTTTTCCATGGTTATTCTATTGGAAAAGAACGAGTTTTGGACAACTACCTTTCATTCTTGCCAAACTCTTTGCAGACCCCCGTGCAAGCTTTAGAACAAGATTTTGGATGTTTTCTTTCCTGGCAGAGTTTCTCCTTGCAAGATATGGTGGAAAAGCTTTTTGCTGAGTGTAGAGCGGCAAGACACGCAGAAGACGCAGATACGCAGCTCTCCGAAGCTAAGTGCCGGTCCCGGGCTTCTTTCGGCACAAACCGCTCTCAGGAGCTCCCTGCGCTCGCCACAATGCTCTGTGTGCGAAGAAGCCGCTTCTTCGCCTCCGGGAGAATCGGCGAGCGGCAGCTTCCCAAAGGCGAAGATGCAAGCTGCAGCACACAGGCACAGTGTGGGCAGCCTTCAGACTTAGAGAAAACAGTACTTTACCACTCTCCTGCCTTTTCCATGGTTATTCTATTGGAAAAGAACGAGTTTTGGACAACTACCTTTCATTCTTGCCAAACTCTTTGCAGACCCCCGTGCAAGCTTTAGAACAAGATTTTGGATGTTTTCTTTCCTGGCAGAGTTTCTCCTTGCAAGATATGGTGGAAAAGCTTTTGGCTGAGTGTAGAGCGGCAAGACACGCAGAAGACGCAGATACGCAGCTCTCCGAAGCTAAG
This sequence comes from Molothrus aeneus, assembly GCF_037042795.1. Taxonomy (NCBI): domain Eukaryota; kingdom Metazoa; phylum Chordata; class Aves; order Passeriformes; family Icteridae; genus Molothrus; species Molothrus aeneus. The sequence goes on along the minus strand of NW_027098871.1, from coordinate 114,403 downwards.
TGCCGGTCCCGGGCTTCTTTCGGCACAAACCGCTCTCAGGAGCTCCCTGCGCTCGCCACAATGCTCTGTGTGCGAAGAAGCCGCTTCTTCGCCTCCGGGAGAATCGGCGAGCGGCAGCTTCCCAAAGGCGAAGATGCAAGCTGCAGCACACAGGCACAGTGTGGGCAGCCTTCAGACTTAGAGAAAACAGTACTTTACCACTCTCCTGCCTTTTCCATGGTTATTCTATTGGAAAAGAACGAGTTTTGGACAACTACCTTTCATTCTTGCCAAACTCTTTGCAGACCCCCGTGCAAGCTTTAGAACAAGATTTTGGATGTTTTCTTTCCTGGCAGAGTTTCTCCTTGCAAGATATGGTGGAAAAGCTTTTTGCTGAGTGTAGAGCGGCAAGACACGCAGAAGACGCAGATACGCAGCTCTCCGAAGCTAAGTGCCGGTCCCGGGCTTCTTTCGGCACAAACCGCTCTCAGGAGCTCCCTGCGCTCGCCACAATGCTCTGTGTGCGAAGAAGCCGCTTCTTCGCCTCCGGGAGAATCGGCGAGCGGCAGCTTCCCAAAGGCGAAGATGCAAGCTGCAGCACGCAGGCACAGTGTGGGCAGCCTTCAGACTTCGAGAAAACAGTACTTTACCACTCTCCTGCCTTTTCCATGGTTATTCTATTGGAAAAGAACGAGTTTTGGACAACTACCTTTCATTCTTGCCAAACTCTTTGCAGACCTCCGTGCAAGCTTTAGAACAAGATTTTGGATGTTTTCTTTCCTGGCAGAGTTTCTCTTTGCAAGATATGGTGGAAAAGCTTTTTGCTGAGTGTTGAGCGGCAAGACACGCAGAAGACGCAGATACGCAGCTCTCCGAAGCTAAGTGCCGGTCCCGGGCTTCTTTCGGCACAAACCGCTCTCAGGAGCTCCCTGCGCTCGCCACAATGCTCTGTGTGCGAAGAAGCCGCTTCTTCGCCTCCGGGGGACTCGGCTAGTAGCAGCTTCCGAAACGCGACAAACAAATATTAACAACATGGCATTGTGTCCTGGGCGTCTTTCGGCACAAGCGCCCCACCGGAACTTACCGCCAGCGGCACAATGCATTGTGTGTGAAGAACTCCCTTCGCCTCCAGGGAACTGAAAGAAGAAGCCTAAGCTTAAAACGCCTTTGCCTCAATTGTGTACTGGTTTGGGCGCTCCTCTCTATTAATTGCGCCACTCCTGACAGCAGGTGTCGCTGTTGGTCAAGCTTTGAGTTTGCTTAATAAGTTGCGATGCTGGGTGGTCAAACGACTCAAGGTAAGATCAGCGATTTTAAATCAGGTTCTCACTGGTGTAGATACCATTAGTCATTGCACACTGCAAAATAATGCTGCTCTAGCGTTCTTGTTAGCACATGGGCAAGAGTGTGAGGATTTGGAAGGAATGTGTTTTTTGAACCTTTCTAACCACTCTGCAGTCATTCACTGGAAACTCAAACAAGGACAAGATAACATGAAGAAATTGATTGGGAATGAGAGGGTTACGCCTGAATGGTTTGAGAGATGGGAAACAACTCGATGGTTGAAAGATCTTGTAAAGGGAACTTTGTTGTTACTAGTAGTCATTATTATATTGCTTCTTGTTATTCCATGCATCATGAAAGTGGTGAGCGTCTTGGAAGAAAATAGGGTGGGAAAGGGTTTAGCTGGTGCAAGACGAAGAAGGGGGAAATTGTAGCAATGTATCTGAACCTCTTAGACTAAAGGGTGCACCAGCCATCCAGCTGGAATATGTTCTTATCAGAATTTTCTCAGAGCCCTCTGGAATTCATCAAGGTTACTAAGACATAAGCCGTGCTAAAATAAGAAAGAGAAGCTGAGAAACCAAATTCCAAGACTACAAGAACTCGATAACGGGGGGCAGCAAAGCGCCTGGACTGTAACCAAACGTATCTTCTGAGAGGTGCGCACAGAATGCGTGGACATAACAAAGGCACCAAGATAAAAATGCGGGCCTAGCGTGTGCAGAGATTTAGAATGTGTAAGTGCATCATGTCAACAATCAACGGCTTCTGCTTAATCCTCTTGCTCCGTTGTCCTGGAGTCCTGAATTTCCCACAAGGAAAGCCCTACTAAAAGGGCTCTGATTTTAATGATAGTTGCTGTCTAGACGATGAATAACGGGAAGAGTTCTTTCAAATCCTTCCCTCGCTGACATCTGTAAGTTTCATCTTTTCCTGATTGTACTGGTGGCTATACATTAGTTATGACTAGAAAGGAATGAGTTTTAGGGATATGTTGCAAGGAAATTGGTAGCTCTGCTTCCATTTCCATTGTCTAAGAAGAATTCTGATTAGTTTTGGACTTTTCATAGACCTCTGACTAGATTGCATTTGTCTTTGATTGAGCCCGTAAATTTTAGGCTACTAGGCTTGACCAATGGATAGAAAAGGGAAAGTCACACAGCTTAGGTGGTTCCCTTGTCAACAACTTCTCAATAGTAGGGCGATTTCTGTCCTCAAGTTTGTTACTTCAGCTAGCAGATTATGCTCACTCCAAAAGAAGGTGAGAAGTTTGCTACCCTAAATGGTCCGATAATTCTTCCTGCTTCTTTGTGACTCTTTTGTATGACTGGATTCTGTATTATTGGAGTTTGTTATAAAAAGTTGGATTAAATTGCGTGCGTCCGCTCTTGGGGGAAACAGTATTTAGCCAATAACATCTAGGCTTTTATCGACCTGAGATTGTCTGAACGGACGGGACGCTTTAAACACAGTAATTCCTGCTAGTTCCAATTCCATTTTTAGACTCGACAAACCGAATGGTAAACCTGCACCAGTAGGGAGGGACATTGGACTTTCTCCTTTTTAGAGAGAAACTAATGAAAAAGTTTCAGCAGAATCATAGCAGGCTGTAAAATAAGAAAAGCATCATGAAAAGAGGCCAATCCTATCCTCTTAGTATTGCTAGTTGTGATTGGACATGAATGAAACATGTCAACTCTGTGTTCCTGGGTATCACATCAGTAACAGCTACTTCAGCTGCTGTAGTTGTCTCCTAAAGCTAAGAACAGAATCCAAAGAATTGTGATTCCATGGTCACAATTCACCCTGTGATGGTGACAGGTGAAAAAGGAGTGGAAGGTGCACGGGTAAATTAACTTGAATGGCCTATCTAAATCAGCAGCCACTGATTTCCTGAAAACTTCAACAGGTCAGTTGACCTGTTGGGATTCTTTTAATCCATGGTCATGTTTTTCTTGGGATTCTTGTAACCTTTCCCCATTCGTTCAGCCTTTGCCCTCAAGCCTTTGCTGACATTTCAAGTATCTCGACAAGCTGGAAATGTGTTGTCTTTCTTTATCATGTCATAATTCCCTTCAAAGGGTTGTTTGCCTCAAGTCTTATTTGCTGGTTTTCTGCTAGTTCATTGTCAGAGGGCAGCAGGTGCTTTGTAAGAGCAAGTACACAATCCTATAGCTTGCTTTTCTTTTGATTTGGCCTGTCTAGAAAACTGAAGGACTGAACATTTCCGACAGGATTTTCTCTCCCCATTATGTTTCACCGGAAGGGCAGATGCAAATCATCTACTTAAACTCTCGGCACGGAAAAAAGTAGTGGTTTGCTGCTGCATATAGGTAGAAGCTTACAAAAGGAAGGCCTTGGGCTGAGGCCCGATACTTTGGCTAAGCAGAAAAGGACTATGGGAAGGTGAGGCCGCTGAATCAGAGGTAGATCAACAAGTTCTAGAATCGTCACGTGTTCACAGCGTGGTGTAGGATGGTTGGTTGAATGAATTTTGTTATGGCTTAAAGCTATGGAACTGATAAAGGCCTGAGTGTTTCAAAAGCCTGGTTTTTGCAAAAAAGCAGCTCTCCTCTGCACCTGCCTGGGGACTCTGCATCACTAGGGAGCCTCACTCCCAGTTTGCCAAGGAGATGATCAGTAGGAATGTTGCAGAGCTGCCGTGTCCGTATGAATGGAATGGCAAAGAGTGAAGCGGTGGGTATTTTTGGGCTTTAATACAATGCTGCTGCATTGGTGCCAGTTTAGTCGGTTTTCCATCAGTGGCCTTTCTGTCTAGAAGTACACTGCCCAGTCTTTCTAGCATGTGATGCCATTTCCTTCCTGTTGTTTTAATACCTTCCTTCAGTTGAAAGGATGATACAATCTTTACATTTTGAAGATCCCTGTTAGGAAACACTATGCCAGAGGAGTCATTGCTCCCTTTTCTTCTGCCTCCTTTGTAATTTTCAGAGCCTCATTTCAAATTTCTGCTAATGTCGAGAAGAATACTGAGACTACTCAGCAGGGTTGACGCTCTCAGCTGCTTTCCTCTTTCATACTGCTTCATACTGTATGTGACTTAATGGCCTGGTTTTGTCATCCGCATTTTGCTGTGATCTGTGAACACAAAAAGAAGTCTTTGTTTTTTGCAAGAACTACCCCTAGGAGGATTTGTGTTCCTTTTGATTTCTACGGTGTTAGCCCTGTTGCAGAAAAAAAGGAGATTGTACCCTCTTCTTGTGCTCTCATTCCCTCCTCTCTGCTTTGCATGTCCTAGTTAATCTACTGCCATGACTCATTTGGCATCATCTCATAGTGCAAATTCTGCACAGTTTCATGGACTTACAAATGCCAGTTGCCAAGGAGCTTGTATAACCATTCAAAGATTAAAGAATTGTAGGGCTGGGCAAGTCCAGCTGCTGAAACTGGAAGTGGTTAAGTCATGCCATATTAAAGAGACAGAGCAAATCAGTTCATCTAGGACTTTCAACTGGACACCTCTGAGAATAACAGCTTGACAGCAATGACACAGCCATCTTCCTAGCTGTATTCCAGAAAGAGAAAAGGGACACCTTCAATGGTTAAGATGTTTGGCATGAGAAAACAGCAAGAAATGTAGCACAAAATACTTGAGCCAGATAAAGTGCGTTTTTCTCGTGAGAATTTTGCAGTTGTTCTTTCTTGTCTGTGCCTTTACTTTTCACAGAAGACAGGGAGGGCGTTTAATTATTATTGTTCTTTTGTTTTCTATTCTTGGCCTCCCTCTTTCCACCTGCCATTAACAATTTTGCCTTGCTTTACTGGCTTCTCTTTCTTTACTTATAGAAGGTTACATGAGGCCCTCCAACCTTGTCATAAACATTCGCATACAGTGGAAAGGAGTAGAAGGTACATCTAAATGCACAAAACAGACCCAGAAAAAGAGAGGTTTTTTACAGTCTTCTGTGAGAACAAGATATCTTTGAACTGAGTAATGCTTTAACTTTTAGTCCACTCTTTACTATTATTACAAGTGTTTGGCCTTTAGTACATAGCCTTTGAAATCATCCAGCCCAATATTTTTGGCTAATTTTGTTTTATTTCTCTCGGGGACTTTGTTTCTTAAGGAATAGTCCAGAGCCAGAGCGTCCACGGTAGAGTTATGCTGCCATAATAAAAGCGTCGTAAATTCTGGTACAGTTTGTGCTGGTAATACGTCTAGGAAAGAAAGGTTTTACATCTTTTTTGACTTTCAAATGTAACCATTATTTGAAAAAGTTAAGAGTTGGGCTTTCCCCCCCTCCAAAATACTTCTCTCTGGAATGTTACTCAGGGATTACACATAAAAGCTCACCCTGTAAAATATGTTGCGGATAATCTGCAGTAAGCGCAGCTTAGCAGCTAGAGATGATTATGTGGGTTAAATGACATTCCTTCTGCGGTGATGGAAACTCTGTCTACGCAGACATACTCAACAAAAGTTACCATGGCTTAGCTCCTCTCCTAAACTTCATGTGCATTTTCAAACTTTCCAAGAAGGTGAATTCAAGCTCCTTCATTGCTCTCTGCTGGAGTCCCAAGAAAATACCAGTGTGCTTTTTGTCATTTACAGCTGTCATTGCTTAGCTCTTGAACATGAGACTCTCTCATGACTGATGAAAGTTGTCTAGTTAAGAGTGGGTCAAAGACACGCTCCTGCTCTAGAAGGAGATGAGAAGGTTTCTGCAGTCTTTGTCATCTCTACTGCTTGTGATTTCTATCCAAAACCAGTGGGAAGTTTTCTGAAGGCAGTCCAGAAGCTGGCAATATGGACAGCTTACAACCAAACACTTGCTGCACTGCTATCACGGTGATACCAGGAAGGACTTAAAAAATTTAGAAGGGCAAAGAAAGCAGTTGGAAGGAAAAGAACATTAACCATTATTCCATTCTTCTAATATGTCCTCCTTTAAGTCATCATTTTCATGCAGTTTAACGGCTTGCGTTGGTATCCCTCAAAAGGAATCTGAGACAGAGTAAGCTTTTTAATGCAGTAGATGTGACACGTGCAGGCCAAGTTGCCTTTGTTGACATCAAATGCCAGTTATGCTTGAGCTACCCTTTGCTTAAGGTACTTCGCTTACACGAAGAATTTTACTCATCATTGAGCAAATTTTGCTGTCATGATTGAGTAAATTTTATTCATGATAGAGTGAATTTTACTGTCACTCCGAATTTTACTGTCATGATTGGCATTGAAACTTTTCAAGGAAAGCTCTGGATAGCAATGTTTGTGTAAAAATAGTAGTTTATCTCCTGTATTTGTGTGAAGCAGGTAAGCCTTTTGCTGTCACCAGTGTTGCTTACCCTTTCATGTCATATCCCTCTTCATATCCATATTCTGCTGAAGGCTTATTAATCTGCTTTAAAATTGGCACGTGGAATAAGACTACTTTTCCTTTTTGAAAGCTAATGTCATTTGACCTAGTGACAGTAAATAATTCATTAATTGTAAGTCCCCAGCTAGCATCTTTTACGCATATTCTAACCTTCTAAAGAAGTAACAAAAACACTCTCCAATACTTGACTTTCTTAAGCACACAAAATGAACCACATCTCTGCAGTATTTTAACGTGCACCATATTTAGCCAAGTAATTCAAAAGAAATAAAAAGCAGCCCCTTCAATTTGGAAATATTTTTGAATTGTTTTTGAATATACAAAACATACCCTTACCGTACGCATTGCATGCAGATTTAATCGTCGTGAAAGCAAACCCTATGTTTCTGTTGGGATAGCATGGTTTTCCAGTTTCCACAATTGTTCTTGGCACAGTTTTCTACTTATGTGACTGTTAGGACACTCGTAGGTACTTCTAAGGTACTGTAGTAAGCGGAGAAGGAGGAGAGGTTGTGCCTTATTTCTGGCTTCCTTTGGTTTTCTTTTTGGTTTTCTTCCTCTTGCTCTTTTTCATGTCACCTTTCTAGATACTGTGATTTAGATTTGCAGTTTACTAAGCTGTGTTTTCTGTCTGGAATTCTTTGAAATTCCCAGAGGAACCCCACCGGTAAATATGCATCTTTTTATGATTTGCTAGCTACATAGAAAATCTTCCTGCTGCTCTAAAATGCTTTTATTTGATATGCATTTTTATCACCATTCCAATGAAAAGAAAAGTTCCTCTATTCACTGCTTTTGTACTGGATTCAGTTCAATGTGCGCTAACGGTGCAAAAAAGTCCTGCTGGAGAAGGGATCTGCATACAAATTGACCAAGACATGTGCTACAAGGGTCTTGAAAAGGTTCAAAGTTTCTCTACCTTTCTGGCAGTCTGTCTTCACAGCAGGACTTGATGAGGGATTTTGCTGGCGTTTCTTTGACAGAAAGCAATAACAAAGCAAGCAAAATGGAGCAGCAAAAGAAGAATGGAGCAGCAAAAGGTACATTATCCCCTCTGTTATTATCATTGTCGAAACAGATTTTTTCACACCATGTTACATCAAATACCTTAGTAGAGCTAAAGACTAGAAAAACGCAGCTCTGTTCTGGTTCATTAAAAGCAAAGCCATCTGTGGACAGAAGTGCCCAGCGTGATGCTGGGAACTCCTAGCTGGTTTCAGTAAGCTGTCTGGAGAACGGCATTTTCGGTGGGCTTTACTAGCGTGTCTGTAAGGAGAGGGAGTTTATGTGCAGGTTTGAGCCCTGAGAGTGCCATAGGCAAAGAGACCCATCGTGTAGCTCTCTGACCAGCCACAGCACACTGAGGCATGATGGATTACTCCCAGAGTTCACGTGGTAGAAAGGTTTTCTGCCCCCGTGAAGGACGACACATCCATTTGCTTGACTAGAGCCATTCTGTATGTTACAATGGTAACTTGAATTCATCAAGTTTGTGCTATTTGTACAATGGCAGTGAGCTTGGATTCTTAAGCTTCTCGTGTTTGACCTGTTTCCTGTTTCAGTAAATAGCAAAACTTCCAAGGACTGCAGCGACAAGAAGATGAAGCTGCTAGTGTATTTCAAATCTTTGCCTAATAAAATGGTGATTTTTGCACATATTCGCAATGGAAATTTACGGTACCGAAACACCAGCTCTGCTCAGGGCAATTCTGAAATTGACTTGAGCTCTTTTCTGTGTTTCTTAGCAGGTGAACTGAGATACTTCTAGCTTCCAAGGCAAGGCGTTTGACAGCAGCTTGAAAAAGGCCCAGGCTGTTGGATGAAAAGGTGAAAAAACTGAGGGAAATGGGGGGAAATTTCACTTCTGGTTTATGTCATAGATTCAGCCAGATGATCAACAAGCATTAGTTTTATGAGGTACCAGCGTAGTCTTTCACTCTTGCAGATCCCCAAAAGCTTAACCATCCAGCAGCTTCTTCCTTGCAACAAGTGCCACAGCCAAAAGCCAGGCCTGGCCGTCACCTTCTCCTCGCAGCCTACAAACTCTGCCAAACATACCGGTGATTCTCACTTTCCTTCTCAGCTACATGGACAAGCACATCCTCTCCATGTCTCCGAGTCCTTAGCGAAACCAAACAGCGGTTCACCTTCAAACAGCTCAGTGTGCCAGGACAGAAAGATTTCACTGGCCTGTGAAATCTTGCTTTTTCCTTGCAGCCTTTTATTTTCAGACATACACCGAGGCATTGCACTTTGCTTCTCAGCTGAGTGCATTGCCATATTGCTGGAGTCCCACACGTCCATCTCCTTCTCGCACTAACTGCTTCTGTTGAAACATGCTGATGTGATGTGCTTTCCTGCTCAGCTATTCACACAGTCACATTCTATGTCCTGCTTGCAGTCTGAATCTAAAAGGAGACGTTTCTGACTATGTCTCACAGACACAGATGTACCAGGATGAAAAGGTTGCTTGGACCTTGCCACTTACGTTCGAAAACATCCATTCACTCCACAATCAAGAGACACCTTTCTTTGCTTTACATCCTGCAAACTTCACACAGACACACACACACACACACACACACACACACACACACACACACACACACACACACACGAGAGCTACGCACTTTCTTTCTTTCTTTCTTGGCTGCACACACTCACCTATTTCCCACCTTGACCTCTCTACCACTTCTCCTTCGGCCTTGCTGTGCATGGACATTTCCTGTTAAGATACCCATTGTGTTGCCTATCCCTCCCCCACATTGCCTTGCCTTTCCTACCCAATCTTGCATTTCTTGTCATTGCTGACAATTCCTTTCTTTTCCCTTGCCTTCCTGACCCATGCATGTCCTTCCCTTGCCCTTCATACCAAGCCAGTGCCTTGTATTGACTTGCTCACCTATCCTTCTTTTCCTTCCCATTTGTCCAGCTCCAATCTTTCATTTCCTTCTCCTTCTAGGACTCTTATTGCCTTGTCTCCCTCTCTTTTGTGTTGCCTGGCAAAGCCACCACTTGTCTGGCCTTGTCCTTGAACCCCTTCCTTGCCTTGCATTACCTTGCTCATCAGTCCCCCACCTGGAATTCACCACCTCTCTTTTTGTGGAATCTCTTCCACATGCATTGCCCTGCCTGCTTCTCCTAGGATTCTCCAGGCTTCCACTGGCTTTTTTTTCTCAAGGCCCCAGCGTTTCAGGAGCTTGTGAGAGGAAGCCTGGAGGAGGCCACGTGCAAGCACACCTATCTGTCCTGACAGCTTTCTTCTGACATCTATGCTTACATGTCTTGAATTTTGGACACAAAGTTCATCTTTCACCCTTGGGCTTCAGGGGCAGAATGACAGTTCTTTTGCATACAAAGGAAAGCAGGCAACTCAAGTGTCTTAGGTGCAGATTAAACATGACCCATGCAAGATCAAGGCTGGACAGAGCGGTCGGTCCGGGCCGCTTTTGTGTACCAGCAGTCTTTGAATGGACCTGCCACTTGCCTTGCTTTGGGCAACCAACCAGTTTCCTTGCCATGCCCTGCTAATTCTCCATTGCTTTGCATTCCCTTGCATACCCATGCCTCACATTTGACCTGCCTGCAGTTTTCCTACAGGGCTTGGCCTTGCCTAGCCCTTCCGGTTACCATCACCTCCTATGCCCAGCCTTGCCTCTAACTTCTGGGACTTGTCTCACCTACCACTCCATTTGCTTTCCCCTCACGGCTTCAGTCTTGCCAACCTGTCCCTTGACTTGCCTACAATTGCCTACACTTGCTTTGCCTTGCCTTACCTGCATGGAAGGCAAGGCAAAGAGTGGTAGACAAGGCAAAGCAAAGCCAGGAAGTTATTTGAAGGGCTAGGCAAGGCAGACATAGGCAAGCAAGCAAAGCTAGGGTAGGGTAGGCTAGGAAAACTAGGCATGGTACTGGAGGCAAGGCAAAGCCAAGTGACTTGGAGTGCCTTTCCTTGCTTGGGAAGTAAAAGATACGGTGGCAATGTTGGTAGGGCTGATGATAAGGTATCGTGGGAAGGTATAGTACAGCAAGACATTTCTGTCCTCGTCCTTTCTGTGTAGGAGCCATTGTTGGACAGAGTCAGTACCGGACGTGGTATGCAACTTTTGCTCTGTAAGTTCCTGAAGGAGAACAGCAATGCTTTCTCATGGGAAGGAAAGAACTTAGCCCCAGTGTTGGAGGTGCAGATAAGAAGCTGTGTCGTGCAGCTTAAGGGCGGCAGCAACTTTCTATCCTGGCATATTTGGTTTGGAAGCACTGACTCAATTTGTACAATCATGGAGTCGGTATCCATCTTTGGAAGGCAGTCTCCTTCCTGAAAGAATCCATTTGGCCTGTGTTTTCCACTTTCTCAAGGCAGCCTTCTTGAAATTCTGCCAGCACACTTCTTTTGGACAAGGTAAAGAGCTGCGCTGGGTCTTGGTGTGCAGCCTAGCTAGTGCCCCGCACAGGTAATGCCCAATAGCAGTGGTCTGACACCTTTGTAGAGGATCAGGCCCTGGATGCTTTGGATTTTGGAGGAGGGGATGCCATTTCTTTTGAGATGGGCTTCTAGTTCCTCCTCCCTTTGGCAAAGTTTGGGTGGCCACTTTGGGTGGTCTCAGTGAATTGAAAGGCTTTTCCCAATAGGCAGTTCTCTGGGTTAGAGTTGTTGAACTGTCAGTGGGAATGCAGAGGCCAGGCCAGGCCTCTGCAGGACAGGTTTTTGTCCCTTGTAGCTTTAGGGACTGTGTGAGCAGTCCCTGGTGCCATCCCATTTGGATCCTGACTCTGAGAGATTGAAGGCTTACGGTGGTACCTAGAGCTGAGAAGGAAAGTGGCGATAGCAGGGTGCATGTTTATAGTTTGATGGGTGCAATTGAAATTGTAGGCAGCAAAGAGCTTTCTCCACCAACAGTTTTGCGAGCTCGGCCGACATTTTCAAGTTTGTTACCAGGCTCTGTGAGAGAGAAAAAGTTTGTTAGGGCAGAAGATCTGGTGTCGGCCTTTGAGTGTGGGGCAAAGAAGAGTATCCACTTGGAAGGGGAAGATCGGTGAAATCCTTTTGTCCTGACACAGTTGATTGGAGAGCAGGGACGTTTCTGACTTGGCTGGGTCCTGGGGGTGGTTGTGAGCTGGGCTCGGTGCGTGTCCTGGTTTTGTGAGTTGACAATGCTGTGGTGTGGTTATTTAGAAGAGCGCTGACAGTGCCCAGGAAAAAGACAAGCACTTTTCTAGCCCAGCCCCGTTCGTGTGGGAGCAGTGTAGGGACAAGAGCTCTGCTGTGGATCCTGGCTCTCGGGTACTGACAGAATGGGATCCTGCATGTAGCAGAGAAGGAAAAAGAATCATTTCATTGTTGGCTGCACAGTTTAGAAGCTTCAAAATAAAAGGCAATTGCAGCATGGCCTCTTCATTTTAGAAAGTTTTCTGGGCCATCAGCTGCTCAACATGTAACTTGCACCCACTGAACTGCATTCAGCTTCCTGGAGATATGCACTTTCCCTCAAGATCTAGGTACCATCTTGCACTCTAACACTTGAAGATCCCAAACCGCTTCAAAATGTCCAGCGGCTGCTCTCAAAGAAAAAGTCCTACAACAAAAAGGCAGTGCTGGCCATAACGCTCCCTTTGCAGTCTGTCAACCAAACGAAACATACTAGCGATTCTCACGGACTTTCTCAATGATATATATACGTGCATCAGCACATTCTCTCAAAGTGACAGAGACTATCGCTACAGCCAAGCGTTTTCAGCTGCACTTCTGACTGACAGATGTGCCAGGACAGAAGGCATTTGCCAACCTACCCTCTTTCCTGTGCAACCTGACATTGGCAGCGCAAATATTTTCACATTCTTTCATTGTGGACATGTCCAAAGCAGCTAAAGATCACACAGGTGGAAGTGTCAAGACAGAAGATGTTCTCAAAGTAACTCCTTTTTTTTCTAAACAGCTTTTAAACTGCGCACAATGCTTTGTATCTTCTTTCCCACATAGACCTGCCCTCACTTTTTCACACTCACATCTTTGTTGCAAACATCCAGCAGCTGTTTGCGTAGAAAAAGGCTCTAGAAATAAAAGCGAGACTTGGGCTGCACCTTCTGCCTGCCCTGTGTAAGCCACATCAAACTCACCAGTGCGCTCTGTCCTTCCCTTTTCCGCTGCAACTACCATTGTGTTCTCTGGATCTCGGAACCTAAAGGTAGGCACATTTGTTTCCACAGAAGGGCCATAGGTAGCAGCACAAATAGCTCTCACTGAACTTTAATCTTTACCACTGCCACCATGAGTTTGGTTGGTAGGCCAGTAGGAGTCATGCTCCTTTTACAGCTGGTATGCGGCAGCCACCAGCCCAGTGCTCTTCGACTCTTGTAACCAATCCTGCTTTTACTCTCCCGGAGGGGATTAGGCATCTGTTTCTCACACAGATCATTGTGGCAGCAGCCAACGGCTCTAGTGCACTGCTTCTGCCAAAAGACACTGGGGCCAGACACTTACCTTCTCAGCACTACGTAGCCCCGTATTCTGCATCTCTTGTCGTCCAGATCATACCGCAAAGCGTTTCACAGAGAAAAAATGTGCCAGGACAACAAGCTTGGCTGAAGTGTACCCCTGAAACTGGTGGAAGTTTGTATTTGCACCACATTCAAGGGGCAGTCCTCTTTCCTATACAACCTGCAAACTGCTGTCTGTTCGCAGTGCCCTCTGCCCGCTCCTTCTTACCTTGAAGTACCATGCCAAAGAGGGCTCTGTGCTGAGGTCTCAGAAGAAGAGGGAAGCATATGTGTTTGTAAAGTGGACTGTCTGTTAGTCACTTCCCTCTTCAAAGCAGCGTGTTCCATGCCAAGCAGACAACAAAGCAACAAAGGATGAGTGTGACTCTGCATTCAAATCCTGCAATGTTCCCAGAAGTGAATTTCTCTCTTCTATAGGACTGACTTGTATGAAGTGGCGTGGTTGTTTCCTTCCATTAGAAGGGAAACTCATCTAGCCAGGCTTCATCACCCCCTGTATCTTTTGGGGTAGTTCTTGGAAGAAAATAGAGAGCAACTTTTCCACTCCACATGATTCATGTTTCATTCTCTTCCTTCTGTACTTCAGGGAACAAGCTATCCATTCCCTACTCTTTCTATGAAAAGGCATGAAGCTATTAATTAAATTCCCATAGATATAATAAGGAATCAAAGTCTTTTATGCCTGCAAGCAGGCCCTTATGGTATGAAAAGTATGGATTGTCAGGGGTGGAAGAAGATCTGCATGAAAAAGGAGAAAGCCCAGAAGCATGCAGGGATTTTCAGGTATGAAAGGGAAAACGACATTAAATTGTCAAGGGAAAGAAATTGAAAGAGGGAGGAGGGAGAAGGGAGGAGGAGGAGGCAAATGCTGCCTTTGAGGCAGCTGACACAAGGACCGTCGGCCTCATGAGCAAACAAGAAAACCAAATGAAACTTCACAGCAATCTCATCCACAACTTAGTGGACAAATGTGCAAACCCATTTCTTCATTTATTATGTGTCTAATATATATAGAGATGTTCTTCATTCTGACCGAATTTTCAGGGAGCAAGCTAGTGTAAGGCACCTGGAACCAATGGTGTATTGGAAATGGCCAACATGCAGAACGCGCTCCATCCTGAACGCTACCACAGCAGAATCACAGGATCATAGAATGGCCGGGGTAGACAAAGACCTTAAAGGCCATCTAGTTCTCTGACATGGGCGGGGACACCTTCTACTTGCTCAGGTTGCTCAGAGCCCCATCCAGCCTGGCCTTGAACACCAGGTTGGGGTGTCCATAACTTCTCCAGGCTGTCTGTGCCAGTGCTTCACCACCCTCACAGGGAAGAATTTCTTCCGAGTATCTAATTTCAACCTGCCCTCTTTCATTTTGAAGCCATTGCCCATTGTCCTGTCTCCAGAGTTCCTAATGAAGAGTCCCTCTCCTGCTTCCCTTCAGATATTGGAAGGTGTTGTGAGGTCTCCATGCAACCTTCTCTTCACCAGGCTAAACAGCCCTCATTCTCTCAGCCTGTGTGTCATGGCTTGACACTGGGACAATGCCAGTGCCCCCATGAGTATACTCTCTCCCTGGTTTCTGCTGTGAGATGTGACCAGGAATAAGCAAAGCAGGCTCCCACTTAGGGAAAAAAAAAATTATTAACTAAACTACAAGGGAAAGGAAAAAAAAAAAAAAAAAGAAACACACAAGGAAAATGAAAACTTCACAAATACATCTCCTCCTCCTCCTCCCCAAATTCCCAATACAATACATCCCCCAAATCATCGACTCTCGGTCCAGCACCACCCTTCAGAATACTCAATCCTCAGTTCATCAAGAGGACAAGGAGTCCTTCTTGTGCCAGTGGTGACCTATTCCTTTCATGTCCAGTGCTCTCACCACTGAACACAGACCAGAGCTGCTTCTAGGGTCGACTTTTAAGGATGCTTCATCCCACTGCAAAAAGGCACAGTCTCAATTTTGGGACATCTGTCCCCCCCATATTTTTCACCCCCTGGGGCCGAGGGGTACCCACACCGAACCCTCTTGGTCCTGAGGCATTGCCTCCCCCTAGAATGCAGTCCCTGTATCACAAGGAAACATGGCTCTGTCCATGGCTACACACAAAGAGTCCAGCATAAGCTACTCCATCATCTCTTCCACCTGCGTTCTTCTCTATTTCTCTCGTGGCCCATTTCCTCTTATCTCCTCTATATCTCTCTTCTCATTCAACTCCAGGAGGATTAGCATTTGTAAGGTTTCCATCATCCAAGAAAAGGGTTAAAAATCTGAGGCTCTGTCTGTCCAGAACTCCCATGGCTGCCCTGCCAGGCCCCTTCTTGCACTCCCCTCTTCTCCTTCTCGGCCGGCCAAGAACAGGCACCAGCTCTCTCTCTGTCTCTCCTGCGGTGGGGGGGGGGGGGGGGGGGGGGCTGCCCAATGCCTCTCAGTGCTCCTCCACCCTTCCATCCTGCAGGGGCCTTCACCTCCCTTCTGGCCAGGGACCCAGCCTACCTCACCGGGCTGGGTGGCTTCCCCTGCCCCGCCCAGCCCGCAGCCAGGCAGGGGAGATCTGAACCTTTCCCTGACCGGAACCCAAGAGAGCCTCCCAGGGGAGAGCCCTGCTTTTAACCCTGTGTTCTCAGAGGTGCATCCAATGTCCCAATGGCCACCTTAGGTGCCAATATTAAAATCTGAACATCCATTGGCCTAACCACAGCATCCCAGAAAACACATTTCCTGTCAAACCACCACACTGTGGGATATGCTCTTGTCCTGAATACTGAACTGCAGTATTGTCTGATGATTTTTTGAATCCTTTGAAGGCATTTTGAATTCTTTTTCAGCCTTAAATTAGACTAAATAGCTTTGATTTGTGGGTATTGAGCAACAGAAATCACTGCCCTGGCTTGCCTTTTTTACAGCTCCTTTCCGTGGGAGACTCGCTGCAAACGTCACAGCTGGTGAGACAGTGGGCACACCATCATTCTGAAAGAGCTTTGCACAGTAAACATAGAGGAGGATTAAATATTGAAATGCAGATGACAGGAGCTGCCCAATGGACTCTGCTGGTGGAAATCAAATACTAGTCTAGTATTTTGAATGCAAATAATTCCTCCCAATGAGGCCAGACAGGCTTGTTTGCCTTTGAATCTGAGCATGTGGACAGTAGTGGATGGTCTACAGGTTGAAAACAGTGTAGATACTTCTCCTTTTTTTCAATAGTGGCTCAGAAACTGAAAAGGCAGCTACAAAATGGTAAATACATCCCTACAGATTCAAAAATGGTTGTTCTTAATTTGCATCTCCACCATAACAACAAATTGTTAGAACTAAAATACAGATGGGAATTTTATAGCTTCTCAGAAATGAAGCAGGAATTGGCCAATGGGCCTTCTCAGAAATGAAGCAGGAATTGGCCAATGGGCCTTAGCAGTAGCTACAAGTTTTTCAGCATGAGGCATCTCAAAAGTGTTTTAACCGTACAGAACTTTTCTGTACTTTTGGCCTTTTATCTCAAGGATGAATCAAAAAAAAAAAAAAAAAAGGAAAAAAAACCCAAGAAAAATAAAAAAAGAACAAACCCTACCAAATATATATATATATATATATAACATGACTAAGATAATAAGCACAATCAGTAACATATATAGAAAAAGAACCCATGGTTTTTAACTTTCAACCTTGTCTTCTCAACACACTCTCGAAAATGGAATTGTTACCCTATCTGCCTTGAAACATTTTGGAGCAAAAAACACTCTAAGGTCCTGATAGGTGTTTTGGTCAAAAATCCCTTCTTCTGGTTTTCTGTCCATAAGCAGAGTAATGGAGGGGAAAACTGGTAGCTGGCCAAAGGAGGTAGGAAGAGTGATCATCATCCACAACACTGGGGCTAAAGAAATTTCCACAGAAAATTACCTGCCTTATTACTTCTTCATGTGTTGGGTTGAAAGCTCAGAATCTGTTTCCATGTTTCCCATCCCTCGAATGTTCTATTTCACAGAATTCGAGCCCCTCAAACTTCAGTCCTGCCAGAACAGCCCGCCACGTGCTGTCATAGGGGATCTGCTGATGCCCACTGACTCTTACCAGTCTAGTGCTTGTCACTGTTGCAGATCAAGAACTACTGAATAGTTCTGATTAATGCTCTTAGAGTGGTTGAAAACAAGGAAAGAATGACTAGACATTTGTATGATCAAATCCCCTGATGGAATAAAAACATACCAGGACAACAAGCTTAATAAATGTATTCATTGTCATAAGAAGGGAGATGAAGGGTCCAAAAGATTACTTGCATACTTACTGTTCTAAATCCCTTGTTATCTGGTAAATTGCAAAGGATGCCCGGCTTTCACCAAAATGCAAATCAGATTAAAATGTGAAGCCTTACACTTTACTGGATAGAAAACTTCATCGTCCATTTTTAAATCTTAGAGAATGCGATGTTGTCCTGGTTTAGGGCAAATTTGGAGGAGAATTTCCAAATTAGGGCCCCTCCCCCCAACTGGTTCGGGAAGGATTCCTCAGAGAGAAGTGGAACGAACCTGTTCATTTAATAGGCACAGCACCCCCCAGCACGCAAAAGGAACAATTCTGGATGACAGCACTCTGAAAAAGATGACAAATTCAGAAAGTCTCTCTTGGGGGGGTGGTCACTTTGTTCTCAGTCCCTCCGGCACTGGGCCAG
This sequence comes from Molothrus aeneus, assembly GCF_037042795.1. Classification (NCBI taxonomy): domain Eukaryota; kingdom Metazoa; phylum Chordata; class Aves; order Passeriformes; family Icteridae; genus Molothrus; species Molothrus aeneus. The sequence goes on along the minus strand of NW_027098871.1, from coordinate 96,636 downwards.
CTGCTGCAGGCCACAAGGTGCAAACTCTCGGTGTTTCCCAGGTCCCAGTCCGGAGCAGGTTCAAAATGGTCAGGAAGACCTGAAGGAGAAACGGTCCAGGAAGAAATTTGGACAGTTTAGCTAAACTAGCTAATGAGCAAAAGCAAGCAGAAGCGAAGCAAGCAAGAGTGAGAGAGAGCAAAGCCAAAAGCAAAAGCAGAAAAAGCAAAAGCTGCAGTCTCTGTGTCCCGCCAGGTTGATAAGAAAACCAAAACAAAACATTCCCTCTTCAGAGCCAGTCTTAAAGGTACAGAACATAATATCCAACATTCACAGAACACATGAATGGGGATACAAGCATCATAACGTCACCCTAGGACAGATGTATTTCCTATTAATACCTTAATATTAATAAGGTTTAGAGCTGGAATTCAGAGGGAAAAGAAAGCTATTTTGAATTCATTCTATTCAATCATCTTGTCTGGGCTGTCTCTTCCTGCTTTTCACTTCTGAAACTCTGTATGAAAGGCATAGAGTTCTGGATTAATTCTTTTCAGTTTCCCCTGTTATTCTTAACAGTTTCCCCTGTTATTCTTCTTTAAAGGCAAACCTGGAAAAATCCACACTTTCTTTCCCAACCACTTCTAAAATTCCATTGAGAAGCAAAAAACCCCATCAAACAACTAAATCTCTGCTCCAATTTGTAGGAAAAATCCCCATGCCATTAACTGCTTTCCTAACATTTTCTTTCTCTTGTATTAATATGGCAACCTTTTCTTGCTTTTATAGATTAGAACCAAATTCTTAAAGCTATAAGGAAACACAGGTTTACTGTAGCTGATTCTGAGATACAGTAGTCCAGCAAGGAGTTCAGACCTCAAAAGAAGAGTCTGTACAACAAGATTCAGCACAACGTTGAGACATATTAGCTATTTTTCAAGAAAAGCCGCCAAAATGAAACTGCTTAGACTTCTATACTATCATGGGTGCCTGCTTCCAGAACCTGACCTAAGTTGCTGGAAACTAGCTGCAATATTACTGCAAACAATGCTGTGAATGTAGGACATTGTTATTCTTCTCTTCCATTGAAAACCACAAGTGGAGTTGCGTCATTTTCTTAAAAATTCTCCATTTCCTTCCAAACTGCTAAAATAATGATAAATCAAGTGTTCTGTTCATACAGTTTAAATCTAATAATGTTCAAAATGAAAAAAAAAAAAAATTCATTCAGATATGGTCTGCAATAATACAGCCGAGACAAGATGAACCAGTCTGGCCTACAAAATAAAGTGAAGCAGAATTTGGGAATTTGGAACACCTTACGATGTAATATTTAAAGAAAAAAAAGAAATAAAATGTAACCTACCCAAACTCAATCAGTGATGCACCGACAGAGAAAAAAGAACTAATTACTACTAATATTTCTTTCATTCTCAGACAAGAAGTTAAATGATCCTCTTGAATGCGCGGAAGATTGTTGCGAAAGACAGCAGCCTTCTTCTTTACAACATATTCTTCAGAACTCCAGGAGACAAATCATTAGAGCTATGAGGCTCTTTCTCTCTGTAAAACTTCCAGAGCATAGCCAAGATTATATTCCTTTAGAGATCCTCACCGCCCTGGGAGACTGGTGGATAGTCTACAGCTCCAGTACATCAGCCAGACGCTCTGCCTTATTTAGCATGGCTACTGCAGCAAGGACATCATCTCTACTGGCTTTCTATCCAAAATATATGCAAGGCACAACAAAGAATATAGCCAAAACACTGAGCACAGCTTATGGCCTTCAAAACAAAAATCTCACCATGGCAATACTGGATCTTCTGATCCAAACCATCAGGAAACATTTCTTTAGAGGCGAAAAAAGCTCCTGTTGATTGTACAAAAAATAGTGATGTAAACCAGAGTTGCATGACCCAATATTTCTATTGAACTGGAACTATTTTGATCAATATTATGGATCCATTTCTTTTCAGGGCATTTGGTAAAAAATGTAAAGTATAGTTTAAAAGGAATTATTGGATGCGTACTAAGTACTAGGGATTAGTTAAGGTGTTGGTTTTGCATGGCTTGGTTTTTGGTGGGGAGGGAAGAAGCCAGCCACAGAAGTGAATCTTTTGTGAAAAGCTCCTAGAAGCTTCCTCCATGCCTGGCAAAGTGAATCCCTGCTTGGCACTAAGAACAGACATGCTGCTAAGCCAATTAGACAAGCAGTAATATATTTAAGAAGGAAATCAAAACTGCAGCCAGTTAACTTTTAAGTTTGCTAATTTTTTGGTTGGCACCTCTTCTGGTTTGAAAGCAAAAGCAGCAAGAGATGCTGTCGCTGTTGCAGTGTGTGTTTTTGATTGCAATGCAGTTTGAGTAGTCAGTTTTAGAATACTTCCGGTTTTGTGCTGTTGTAGCATATTTTATTATTAATGGATTGTTCCTTTCCCCCCGTGGTGTTAGTTTTTGCCCTAGTTGTCCATCTCCCCAAAGACCTGCCCTTTTGTTCCCTTTTCCTCCTCCCACTGAATGTCAATCCCTCCCCAAGCCTGCCCCTTTCTCTAGAAACTTCCCTATCAATTTTATAGTCTTCAAAACCCCATTGGTTTGTTTAAGTTATTCTCCTCCCCTGTAGTCCCCTATTGGTTTAAACATTGTATTCCCCGCCTTGTGGTCCACCCCCAGTTGCTCCCAGTGTGTTAAAGATTGTATCCTCCTCTGGGACCTCTCCCCATTTCTAAGTTGATGTATGCGTTTGAGTCAGTGTCTTTCTGTCCCTGACCCTCCAGGGAAGAAACTCCTTTGGAAAACATACAGAAGACCTCTCCCTGTTCCTTGTCCCTGCCCTCGGCGCAGTCCTATCCCCAATGCAGTCCACCTGTGCCATAGAGCAGCTGTGCCCTACAGCTGCACCCTGGATTCGACAGCTTTCTGGGGGCAGCCCACTCTGGCTGTTGGTGTCAGGAGCTAGTCGGTCTGAAGAAATCCAGCATGGCAGCAAGACTCCAAGTCAGAAATACAATTTATTAGGAAAAGGGGAAAAACCAAATACATGCAATAATACAAAAGAAAAAGCACGGACAGAATACGACCTGTCACCCTGCTAGTTAGGGTGGTGGCAGCAGTCCGGATGAAATGGTCTTGTTGAAGTGGTGATCCTGTAGAAACCATCTGGTAGCTCTTGTCCTCTGAAGACCAGTGGGTGAGGGTGGCCGTTCTTCTAGGAAGCCAGTGGAAAGACTGCTTGTGGTGTCCCAAAACTCAGATTCTATCCAGCTGGGGATGCTTAGCTCCTGCCCCCTGGGCAGAGCATCTTGCAATGGGCTCAAATTGTTCTGAGTCATGCAGTGGTTCCTTGATTACCCTTTAAACAGAAATGGCTCCTGGAGGGAGTCATCTCTGAGTCATGTGGCAAGACATGGATGGCCCCGTTAAGAGATAAGGAGATAAGGAAAAAACGATGCCCCTCCCGGTTTCAGCAGCTCTTGAGGTTGGGAGCAGAATACATTTTTATATTGTAGCCTAGGACAATACAGGATGAATGCTTTTGCATTTGCAGGAGGTTTGTGTGGATTTGAAAAGCATCCTTATAGCAGAGGCACAAAAGTATTCTCATACCCTTTTAAATCATCTTCAAACCAAGCAATTCTCACAAGAAGGTAACGCATGAATGACTTGCAAGTGAGTTGAAGAAACACGGCAAAGATAAGTAGTGTTCAACTGCAGAGAATCGTTTAGGGACACCATACCTTTATATACCTTTATATTTTAAATCAGGAAGCATGGATGGACCGTTTTTTTCCCCTTAGTTGACTACAGAACCAGCGGTCCCTTGCGGGAGGGTGTTTGGATTCAAGATGACACTGGCAGCTAAGAGCATGGCTACATAGAAGGTGCTACTTTTAGACCAGAACATTCAACTACTTAAAGGCAGATAGGAGAATAGCTGACTAGTGACAGCTCTGAGCAGAAGAGCCTGTGGCTTATCCTGTGGGAACAATAGTAAGACATTTCAATTGAAAAACCCCATTCATTTCCAAGGACCAAACATCAGTAAAAATAAAAGGTCAAGTAAAGACACCCTAGTGCTCTTCTTATCAGAAGCATGTTCCTCCATATGAGAGCATTTAGGAAAGGACAGTCCATTCATAAAGAAAGGTGTGCCAGTTAGAAAACCTGTAGAACAATACAAGACAAACTCACACAATATACATCCTCAAATGCAAAATGAAGAAATAATCATTTCAAGCTTCCGTGGAATTAATTGCATTTTATTTGTTCTTTTCATTTCAGCTGCTATCAAGTTATTTTTTAAGACTGAATTTTATGAATTCAGCAAAGCTCTCTTTTTGAATGTCTGCATACCCCTATAAAACACTGAGGTGACAAAGAGAACGGCAGTGGAAGGAAACCTGGTCCACCTCCCCCTCCTTGAAGCTTTAGGCCAGCGAGTGATTAGAATTTAGTCACTTCATTTGCTTTACCAAGAGAGAATGTTTTCTAGCCTTTATCTTTCCTTTTGGAGCTGATTCACTTTGTAGTCATAAATTCTTGACTCAGTTGGTGAGAAACAATGGCATTACAGCCGTGGATGTTAAAGTGCACTGATGGGAAATGAAGTTTTCATCTTCAGGTCCTTGCTTCAGTAAATCTTCCAAATTCATCAGAAAGAAAGTTCCCAGACCAGTAATCCCCACTCAGATGACCTAATTCAAATAGTCTGTAGGCATAAGAGGCATCAAGCAGGTGCTGTCATCTGTTAGGGGAATACCCAGCCAGTACATGATTGTCTAGTTAGGCGGCAACAATTTTGGAAATAATTTAGTTTTTTTGTATTGCAAGTGAATGGTCAATACATTTTATTAGTGGATACGGGTAAAAGAATGTCTTCTGCATCCTTTCAGAGGGGAAGCTTCCCTAGATCTAAAGCTGCTCAGCTCCACGATAGGATGCTTTGTCTGAAAAGGGAACTCAAGTCTTTGTCCTTTTGGATTGCTTCCATAGTTTTTCACTCACTCTTCAGGTACCTGTTAATACGTTCTCTTATCCCTTGCAAACTTTTATGGGCATAGTCACTGAATTGGTACGTATTCCATGAAGTCCACAGGCCCTGTTGAGATGCAGCCACAGGTCTCAAGGGTGTTAGCAGATGTTATTCTGAGGCCACTCCTAATGATGTTTGATGGATCATAGTGACTGAGGAAAGTGCCCAAAGACTGGATGAAAGCAAATGTCACCCATCTTGGAAAAAGGCAACTAGGAGGACTTGGAAAAGTACAAGCCAGCCAGCCAGCGTCATTTTTATCCCCAGGAAGTTGATGGAGCAGCTATTGCTGGAAAGCATTGCCAGGCACATGAAGGAGGACAAAATAACATAGTCAGCATGGATTTACCAGGGGAACTTCATGCTGAACAACTTTTTAAACTCCTCTGATGAATCAACTTGCCCGGTAGATGAAGGGAATATTGTCTGCCTGGGCTTCAGGAAGGTTTTTGACATTTCTCTAGGTGGCAGCACACATACATCCCAGAAGGAATAGTGCAAAGAGGAGGGAACCAGTGTCTTTTCAAGGATGCTCAGTGAAAAGACAAGAGGCAGTAGGCACACACTGAAATACAGGAGATTGCCTCTGCACATCAGCAAATGATTTTTTACTGTGAGGGCGACTGAACCACGGCACAGACTGCCCAGAAAGATTGTGGAGCCTGGATCTTTGAAGACATGAAAAGTACACCCAGATATAATCCTGGGCAAGAGGCTCTAGGTAGCCTGGTTTAAGCAGGGGGGTTGGACCTGGTGAGCCCCACTGACGCCTTCCACTCTCGTTCATTCTGTGCTAGTGAATTCTCTTAGAGATGCATTTCAAGCACTGGCATGACAAAGATCTGTGCAGAGAGAGATCCAAATGGACATGGGATCTAAGTTCCTTAAGTAGTGCTCAAGAAGAATGCAAAACTCTGGGATAAGTGTCTCTTCCATAACTGAATCCCTTTCATGGGAAAATTCCCCAGCTATAGAAAGATCTTCTGATAGGCATGCTTAAGACTGACACTGGCTGAGCAAATTTCTCCCTATGTGTGTTTAAGACCAGTTAGGATCTTCACCAATAGTGTTGTCAACATAGTCACAGAATGTATATTGTTAAGAAGGGACAACTTACATCAGAATGGCAAATATTGGTCCACAAAATGTATTAATGTATGGGAACTATCTACTTGGGTTGAAAATAAAAAGAAAGAGTTAGTCTTTATTTATCAATTTCATCCCAATATTGATAAGGTAAGAAAAAGACCTTAGTCCTTAACCTTCTTAACTCAAACAAAGATTTTTAAAAATTCCTTGTAAAAAATGTATCCTAATTATCAGACTATGAAACAATTTTAGTTGGGAAAAAAGTTCCAAAATTGTGTAGATAGTGGTAAAGAAGCCAAGAAAATAGGTAAGAAACAAAAAGAGAGCAAAAGAGTCAGCTTCAGTCTGCAAGCTCGTTCTAGAAGTAATCTGCTAGAAAAAGGAACCCCCAGTTGAATTTCCAATGTATTCATGCACTTGATTCAGTAACTAGTCAATGTAAAAACCAATCCTTTTGTACGACTTCTCCCAGCAACAAAAACTCCAGCAGCTTGACACCACCATCATGCCTGTCCCAGATGTACTTTAAAAGAAATTATCCTTTCTTGAAACTCTGTTTGCATAAAAGTTGCAAGACATTGGAGGGATTCTCCACATTCTCATTTCTCTGTGTGGCTTGAAAGTATATTTGATAAAATATGCAACAAAGCATATGATTTATAAGGTAGGGTAAAATGGATGATTTGGGAATTGATCTCTTGTTGATATTAAACTTCATATCCACTCTCTGTGAAGTTTCTAAAACAAATGATGGAGCTGAGGCATGAATCTGCCACAACAAGTGTTAAGCAAACATACACACTCCCCTTCACATGCCCCCCTTCCACACACACCTAGGCCCACGCAGAGGTCAGCATAGCAGATGATGAACACCTTGGAAAAGACCGAAATGCTAAATACCTCTCTTTGTGGGCAAAATAGCTGGTGCAACAATTCAAATATCTGGTGTAAAAATTCTGTTTAATATCTACTTCCTATTTAAAACACAGCTTTTCATTTAATTATATGTAGGGAATATTTTCATATTATTTGTTTCTTTACAATTACTTCATTCTCATGTGTTGTATGTCTAGGAATATTTTCTTCTAAAGATAGAAAAAAATAGATAATATCTTTTCAGAAGAAAACATTGGTTTATACAATTTTAAACCATCATGATATGGAAGAATTCTTTTGTCCCTCACTAAGGTGGAAGAACTATTTGGATCACAGATCATTTACAATGAAATACTTTACCTTTTTAAGATGCTTTCAGTCAATTTTATATCCTCATTGCTTATTCATTGTAAACAGTAATTTTTCAGTGAAGGGAAAGTGTGTGGTATATCTGCATTATGTTCAAACCCAATTCCTACTAAAGGCCGGGCTGAACCCCAGTAAATAATGTCCTGAATGATATTTTGCCGCCTTCTTTGGCACTTCATGAAATCCTAACATGAGGAAGTGTGGAAATACAGAGATTTTGTCCCATGTAGAAACCCATCCCATGTATTTTATGCTGTAATTCTTCTCTCTTTTAAAATTTGCTATCTTCTGCATAGTTTTCATTAACCTGTTACAGTAGTGAAAATCACAGATCAAGGTAATTTTGTAACACTTTGATTTTACCCCAAGAGCTGAGGGAAAACTTGCTCCTATACTTCAATCTGAGTTTCTTCTAGATTCAAACTTTGTTTCTCTACCATCAAGAGTCTCCTGTGTTGCTGCTCAAAGCCCCATCCAACCTGACCTTGAATACTTTCAGGGATGGGACACCCACTACTTCTCTGGGCAACCTGTTCCAGTGTTCCATCACCCCCACAGTAAAAAATGTCTTCCTTTCATCTAATATGTGTCAGAAGTATTAAATCTAGGCATATAAACTTTGAGGAAAGGTTTGAAATTCTTTTGATTTGAATCACATTTTATATGAATACTGACTTACAGGTGACTAAAATATGTTGATGGGCATTTGAGCTGACACTTTTTGAAAAGGTGCATGGAATTTAAAATTAAAACCAGCACCATTAAAAGCTTTGTGCCGTTTTCTTTTTCCTCTGGTATTCAAAATTGCATATATCAAATATCTGTGCTTCATACAAAGCTCTTAGACACTCTCAGAAAAAAGCTTTTCTTTCAGACTAAGTTGCAGTTTACGTAGAACACTAGTACTAGTGAAGGTTTTTCTGGGCATAGGGGGAACACCTTCTCATTGGATTTGTGTGCAGAATGCATTTTATCCAAACTGGAAAATTGATCCCAGCTGTGTTCTAGTCATCATTCTTACTGCATCAGGCCTGAAGATTCTGTGAAAAGTAGCCTGTGGTCCTTGAACATAGCTCATGTGAAACAGATGAGAGGCGATGGAGAAGTTGAGGGAGAGAATAAAGAGCATATGGCCCAGTACAGACTAACAATTGTTTGGCACCCTTTAAAGGCTGTGTTTGACAAGCAGGGCTGAAGCAGGTCTGCAAAATATCCGGGAGATCAAAATCCATTGAAGCAAATTGCCCTGGCCAGTCACCTTGCTGCCGATAATTCCCTCTCCATACCAGCTGATCAGGCCTAACAATGCTGCTGCAGAAGTATTGTGAAAAAGGTAGGCATATTTTCACAGATGCAGGGGAAAATCCCCTTGGATGATGGTTCCAAGGGATTACTTGATGGAGCAAGTTATGTACCCTTATCTACCGTGCAATATCTAAGTTGGTGAGTTCACTATCTGTCAGCATCACTTTAGAAAATAAATGTTTGATGCACAAAAAAATATTTCATATGTCCTGTCTACCTGCTTCATTTCAACCAATGAATAGGCTACGTTCCATCAGCAAAGGGTTTATGATCCTATGTTTCTTTAAACTGTGGTAATTCTTTATTTTTTTCTAAATCAGACACTGTCTATTCATAAGATTCAGATGTCCATGGCAGGAGTGTAATTAAATTCACATGTTAAAAAATAACCTTCTTCTTGTTATCTTTTTATTAAATTACTGACATGTAACATCAGTCTGAGAGCTGAAGAAAACCCCTTCATTTGCTGTTTGCCAAGTATCATCTATGTGATACAAATTCTGCTTGAGAAATCACACCCGTACATTGCCATGTAGCACTACTAGTAATGCTTTCACAACCTTTTCTTCATCATTAGGTCTTTTGGTGAAGTGAATGATTAGAACATAAGCAAGGGCATTTGTTCAAGATGCTCCAGAAAGAGCTGTGGTCTGTTCTCTTCTTTGCTGCCTATGTTAGCACTGAGCTGCAAAAAATGAAAGATTACTAGGAAAAGTGTTACTTTCAGTCTAAACTTGTAAATGATGTTTGGAATACCCTGTTAAATGACAAGGTGCTCTTTTAAAATATGGCATCTTAAGAGAAAATGTCAGCTTTAAAAAGGTTTTGAGCATACTATTTTGAAGATTGATTCAAACCACAGTTTCTTCATATAGGAAGAGCAGAGGACCATAGATGCAACCCATTTGAAAATGGATTTCTATATGTTTCTGGTTGGGATTACCAGACATCATTTCTTGTGGAGTCGAGGGACTGCAGTTAGCACTCCAGTAATTTCCTTCCCTGAAATTCAACTGCATTTGCTCCTTTTTCCAGAGTCCCCATTTATTAGTGAAGGTATGCTCTATCTATGCATTAGAATATTCCATTAGAGTGTGTGACTCATACTTGCTAGTTAAAATTAGCTGGAACGGAATGGATAGTTACAGTTGCTTGTATACAATAGTCTTATTTTGGCAAGTTTTCTTTAGACAATGTTGAAGCAGCACTAGCAAATAGGAAGTACAGCTTGCAGCAGGGAAGGACACTCTTCTGCTTTCTCAAGTTTCCTGTAGTTAAATAGACGCCAAAAGGCTTTTCCTAGTACTACTACTGTCTTGTAGGAATACTTGATCTAATCCTATCTTTGATCAAATTACGAATGGGTTACTTTTCTACAAGGCAGAACATTTTTCTTTTAATAATATGTATTTTGTAAGGTGGAAACATGAACTTGTGCACCAGTCACGTGGAATGTACTCCTTATTAAGTTTCACAACCTTCTTTAGAAAATATTGACTGTGTGTAACTTCAAAAGAAGAATTCTGGGCATCTTCATTCTATTGATGTAATTGTTTTTCTGCCATGCTGGTATTGTTTTCTATCATTTTTACCAACAGAAATATTTTTCCCTGACACCTATGGAAAAGACCTATGTTTACTCAACAGTGCGGCATCAGTACATTGTTTAGAATGATTTCAACATGGTCCCAAACATATCGGACTTCTAGACAGCAGAGGTTAGCAACAGGGAATGGGAATAACTTCTGAACCGTTTCAGTAGATTTCCCAGGAAGGGAAAATTGCTTTCTGCCACTGCAAATTTTCCCAGAGATTTTGTCTGGTTAAGAGTTGCATCAAAAGAGTATTTTTGCACAAACCTTCGGGCAAGCTCTGTCTCCGATTTACTAGTGAATGCAAAGAGGGTGAAAGTGCTGCTTCAAAGCCCTCTGTGTGCTTTCTGTACCAAGAGGGGGGGTGACCCCAGAAATAAGTTTTGATCTCTCTTCAGAACACAAGGCATGTCATCACCTCATTCATCTTCTTCTGGGACTCATAGCATCTTAAGACTAAGAAGCTCTCTTGCTTGCTGAAGTGCGTTCAGCAAAAAAACCTTGTCTCATCAGCAAATTTGAACACAACTACAGTCGAGTCAATTCCAATGCTGGCAGGGCAATACTCTACCCCACTAGTAACACGCCACTATTAGAAGACTGTGTAAAACTATTTTTGTACAAAGTAATCGGAGGGAAAAATAGAATTGGGAAGAACTGCACATTGTTCTGGAAAAAAGTCTCCTGCCTCAGTCTTACAGACATCATTTGCTGGTATCATTTTTAATAGTTGGGGCTTTTTAAATTTTGTAGAAGAAAAAATATTACTGCACCTTTATGTTTCCTTAATAGAAGTACAGCCATTTCTTAATAGATTAGAAGTAAGCCATTTGAATATGTACAAATGGTCTTTTCAAATACATATGCTATAGCACACTGTGAAAGTAATCTAAAGGTTTAAAAAGATTTTGGAAGAAAGTAAGTCTAAGGTGATAGAAGAAGAAGAAGAAGAAAACAGCAGTTTTCTTCTGGTGAAAAAAAAAACAAACGGAGGACCTTGTACAGTGGAGATGTATTATTTGACTTCCTGAAAAACTGAGTAGATTTGCTATTGCCAATGGTTTTCATTAGGAAGGAAGAGATTCCTTTGGCAAAAAAACCCCTTCAAATTGACTTGACAAAAATGTTATGACACTTAACTTCACCAATCCTGAAGAAAAATTCTCATCACTTGATCTGGAAATCATGATGGTAATGGAGACAAGGATGTCTAAGCCATGCCATCAGGAACATAAAAAAGCATTAGAATGCAGGTAAGACTGAGCTCCTGAACTAGTGTGAAGAGAATGCAACAAAGACATTTTCCTTTAAGAGTCTTCAGGATGGAAGGCAGAGCAAATTTTTTCACGGGAAGTATTTTTGAATAGAATGAATCTTCAAAATAACATTGTTTTCCAAAACCTGTTTACAGTATCTCTTACCATGATACACAGTTCCTATGAATAGAAAAAGCAAAGCACTTTTTTCCAAACTGTTGTGCACTCTTAAGCAATCTACAATAAAAATAGTATTTTTTCATGCTGGGAATGATGTTAATTACAAAAAAAGCCTTGTAGCACACTTGGCACTGTAGTCTCTTGATTAGCATAGCTTTTTATTCATCAAACACGTTTCACATTGACTATTTTTCTCTTTTAAATAATGGCGTCTTTGTACTTATGCAGCATCCATGAAGAATTTCTTGGGTGTTATTTTGTACCTGATCCTAAATGGCAGGTTCTGCATTCTGCCATCTGTCTAGCTTTGCCATTTGATGCAGCTTCTGAGAGGTATTTTCAGAATCGAGGACTACTTGCAAGAATGATGCTAAATCCATGCATTTTACTCCTTGGTTAATGCAAAACTATTTTTCCTTTACAGATCAATGAGAACAGGAAAATAATGATGGTGAGTTCAATCCTTAGAGTAATACAAAGAGGACTATTATCATCATTAGAAACCAAGCAAGGTGTATTTATTGCACATGCAGTATACTCACTAATGCAAATTACCCTGTAAATTCAAAAGGAATCTGTATCATAGGAGTGGATGGAATGTTTCTATTGATATTTTGCTTAAAGCAGAAAATTAATTCTTTTGACAGCCAACTCATGATTGCAAGCTCACTTTCAACTACAGCTTTCAAACAGATGAAACGTGTCTGTTTATAAAACGATACAGTACAGTACACAATAGCAAGTCAGGTCATAGACATTCAAAAGAAAAAAACAGATCAAAGGACACATTCATTCCCATCTACAAGCCCTCAAGAGTGTACAGGTCAAATGTCCCCAGAAAACTAGGCTGGTGGCGCAAATTCTCTATGTTGGCACCAGCAGAAGCAGCTGCTATCTTTATAGGATGCAATCTTGCTTACATCACCCTTCAGAGCAATCTTCTGTACCCCTGCCCAATACACCTTCTGCTCTATTCCTTGGACTTCACATTTGCATTTCTACAGAGTCCTGTCCTGCAAACTGACTCAAAGTTCAGGTAATAGATTTCCAAGATTTAGAAATGTTGTGTGAGGTTTATTTATTTCATATTTCCTTCCATCTAAGCAAACTGTAACTTTCGGCAGTGAAATATTTCGAGTATGTCACGTGTATTTTAATGTTAGCTCTGCTTCACATTCAAACTTCTCACAGACCCCTGTGATGCCTTGCTGCAAAAATATATAGCTGCCAAGAGTGGTTGTGGGAAGTTAGAATTGCCAGAAAACCATACAAACAATCTAACAATAGAGCCTTGGATTTCTGAATATAATTGCACCATGTAAAGTCAAAATATAATATTTAAATGATTTTATATAATGATGAGTGTGGGCTAGAGAGAATCCAGATAGAATTTTATTTTTTTAAACAGTTCCGGGAAAAACATGGCCTTGACTTGGAAGTATAGCACGAAATATTTTTATACAGCATGAGTTCTCATTACCTAATCATATGATTTGTAGACCTGAATTGGAAACCAGGAAATAAACAAAGAAAAATATTCAAGCTATAAAAGATGGGAGTTTAAAATTTTCTTTGTATTTCTGATTAAAGCTATTAGGTAGCTAAATGGTCACCCATGATTTTAAAAAGCATCTGGACATTAAAAATAGGTAAATTTCTGCGGGACTTGGATGTCAGCTATTCCTGAAAAGCTTTATTTCACCGCTTTCCAACCCTGAATCAATCCACTTAAACGCAGCTGTATTTCAGATGCTCAGTGGAACTGTCCATGTAATGCATATAGTTGACAAATAGTCTGCAGAAAAAGCTAGATCCATTTGAAGATCTTTTTCTGTAAATGGTATTCACGTTATTTGTACAAACACACAGATGGGATTTCTGCTGTCTTCTTCAGGCTACTTCCTCCAGAGAGCTCTCCATCAAATCTCTCTAGTTCTACTCTTCTGGTGATCCAAAGTCAGCACTGGGATGGTCCAAGTGCATGAATTACTGTCTGCTAGAGGTGCACCCCGAGGGCTTCTGTGTGCAGCATCACGTGAGCCCTACTAATGTCACCCTGTTGGTATCAACTGAGCTAGCTGGACCTTAAGGGACAAGATTGTGCACTGATATTGTAATAGAAATTAGGTACTAAGAAGGAGGCTGGAAGATTTAAATATTTCTGCCTCCAGCTTAAGCAACACTAAATCTTGGTCTTTATCTGAAAAACTAGGTGAATTAGCCTATTTGGCATTCCTATGCCAAAAATGTCAGTAATACAACAAGAACCGTCAAAAGAGTAACAATTCCAATCATTACTTTGTAAAAATAATTCATTGGAAGAAGTCGGGAAGAAGGATGAAACATGCCAATATCCTACCCTGAGAATCATTCTGTTGATTTGCACAGGTTTCTTATTATATACCCATCTAATGCATTGGACATGCATGCTTGTGATGACACAAATACTTGCAAAGCTTACCAGATAAACCATGTTCTCTTCAGACAGCAAAACATTGCTTGATGGTTGTGTTTGCTAATTACATTTAGACTCAATGTTCTTAAAGGTCTTTTCCAACCAAAGTGATTCCATCATTCTCTAAATCGCAGATCCTGCTTGTCTTGGTTTAGGGCAAATTTGGCAGCAATCCTCAAGAAGGGGTGATTTATTAAAAATATTGATCTAGTACTGATATCCAACTGTGACGGACCAAGGCTCTCTAACAGTTCAAAATTAGAAAGTGTATGTTTATTGCAACGCTGGGCAGCGTGCGGGATAGCTCCCAAATACACACTGTGATTTAGAGGTGATAACAGAGTCTTTTTATCTATACAAGTATTGAATACCCAAAAGACAAATACATATTCATAATTTAGGTACATCCCATCATTCCTCACTTCGTATGGTAATTAGTTCAAAAGCTATTAAGCACACGTAGTTTGTTCCTCAAAATGAATCGGTGGTCCCTTTCATGGGGAGGGGTTCCAAAATGAGGAAATAAATGAAGTCTTCCTGGTTCTGAACTTTCTACGTTTTCAATGCAAATATGACAAATGAACCCATTGGTAGAACTCCCATTCCCCATCTTCAATTGGTTTCAGAACAGAGGTGGCCTACAATTGTCTTATGTTCCTAAAAGCTATTTATGAGTTTCTATATTCTTCATGATAAACCCAGCTAAGCAAACATGATGTTGACAAGCAATCAATTATTAGTTAACTACTAACTCTTAACTTCAACAAGGCCTACCTATTTATTTTGATAAACTCTAATAAGGCTTATCTCTAACTAAAACCTCAGCTCCTCTAAAATCCCTAAATTTCTTTAAAGTTTATGTCTCAGGGGGCCCCCCCCAGAAAGCCCACCTACACGGCCCCTCCCCTCAACTGGTCTGGGAAACATTTCCTCTGAGAGAAGTGGAAAAAATCTGTTTATTTACCAGGGAAAGCACCCCCCAGCACAAAAAATGAACAATACCAGATGACAAAACTCAATCGCCGCTCTGAAGAGACAACAAATTCAGAAAGTCTCTCCTGTGGATGCTTGCTCTGTTATCAATCCCTCCGGCACTAGGAAAGGCTGCTGCCCAGAGTAGGCCCCCATAGGCCACAAAGTGCAAGCTCTCAGTGCTCTCCAGGTCCCAGTCTGGAGCAGGTTTGAACAGTTCCAAGAAAAGGGAAAGAAAAAAGACAGTCCAGGGAAAACTCTGCCTCAGCCAGCTAAACCAACTGAAAAGCAAAGAACACTCTGTTCTGCTCCATCAGTGCCCAGACAACACAGTGCAGCACAGAATGTGGAGCAGTGTTGCTTTTAGAAGAGTGAGTGCAGCCTGTGATAACAAACTCCGTACTTCTTCTTCTCCCCACCTTTGCTCTCAGAAGCAGTCTTGAAGGCAGAGAATATAATATCCAGCATTAACAGAACAGATGGCTGGGGATACAACATCATAAAGTCACCCTAAGACACTGCTCTACTGAGATATGTCACCAGACTATGCTAAGACAAAGTTTTGGAACTGCTAATTAAAATTCTACTATCACAGTGAAGCTGAGGAGGAAACACAGCTCACTCCAGTTACCTTGTGGCATGCCAATACTTCCTTTCAATCACAATGGTTTTCGTCTTTAAGTCCGTGACATCACAGGCATAATTCAATATCTTTTGGGCAGGAAGGAAGATATTCTTCTTCTCATTATACTGATGGGTAAGCTGAAATGCAAAGCAGTTAATTCAAAGTGAAACAGCGATAAAGTCAATAGTAAAACTCACCACAGTTTTGTTTACCAACCCAAGTCCTTACGATCCCAAAATACAAGAACAGCTGTAAAAGCCTTGTGGTTTCTTAATTTTTTCCTATACCTACATGGGAGGGTAAGGGATAAATGATCCCAAACAATGGTAATCCACAACAAAGCATTCTTGACATCATATTCAGCTTTTGCATAGCGAGCTCTTCACCTGATCAAGTTATTCCATTGCAATAGTTTGGGGAGTATCTTAGAGGGCTGCCTGTTGTTGGTTTAAACCATCTTGATCATTCAGGAACCCAGTAGCAATGAGAAAGTTCAAAATAAGATAGTGCTACACATTGATTTTCCTATATGACAGACATATTTCTACAAGACAGAAGGCTGACCTAATGCTTCCCTACAACATGGCTGAAGTGGCATCCTGTTCCCCATAGGTTTTTCAGTTTAATTTTAGCAGCTTTCTTACTAGATTAATGAGCTGAACTAACTCAAAAAGGAATCAGATAAGTGCCAGAGCTTTAAAACAAACAACAACAACAACAACAACAAAAAAGATGCAAAATGGTGATTTGTGGGTGCGTTTGAAAACAGAAATTTTTTTGTATTTTTCATAGAGACATGGCATTCTCTAGAATGATATTACTCCAACGGTTTGAGTTTGGTTTTCTTTTTCCCCCTCAATTGTAAATGTTATGCATTCTTTTTGGCCATTTCAGTAAATAGATTTTCTGATACGTGTGAAAGACAGTCTAAAGTTCCCCTCATTTGCCTCACGACCATTCCCAGGACAGACCCTGGGACCCTAAAGACACCGATGGGAATTCTGGCCTGCCAGTAATGGATGAACACCAAAAATCCTGAGGCCCCTGAGCAGAATTCTGGCCTGCCAAGTGATTGTTCACAGCTGTGTCTTCAGTGACTGCTTCTAGCAGGGCCTGCCAAAGGGCGACCCGGCCTATATGCTTGCACCTGCTTCACGACAATAGACCAGGAATTTTCCCACCTCTTGGCCAGATGAACTTGCTGGGGCAACTTGGTAGCCCCCCCATGGAAAATCCTTCATCTCCACTACCAGCGTGAGGCACCGAGGTTGAAGCCCCCCTACCAAGGACTGAGACTGAGACACCTGTAATTCTGATGCAGGGGTGCTGGCCTGACTGAAGCAGGATGCCTGCTGAGTGTTGCCTACAGATGTGTTCACCGGACCTAGACTGGTTTCCCCCAGAAAGCAGTCCTGAAACAGTGGGTCCCACTCACTGCTGATACTGACTTATCCTGCTGAGAACATGGACTGTCTGTACCCGTCTTCAATATCTTTTTCCCCCTCAGCAATTTCAATAGACTTCTTCTTCTTCTTGATTGTATCTCAGCCATTTCAAGATTCTGTTTCCCCCCTCAGCAATGGACTATAATAGAACCTTGAGTTAACCAGGACTTTGAGATCTTCCCAACGTGACTAGGCAAACTCTATCAGCTGGACTAAGAGGACTTAGTCTCTCCATGTTTGGTAGCTATACTCCTCTCTCTTTCTCCCCCTCTTTTTTATTCTTTTCCTCTCCCTGATTCCTTTCAGGCATTTGCTGTGGTCATTCTATAAAGGTGCATTTGTTTGGATTGATACTGCAATCCCCTTTCCAGGTTGTCTGTTGCACTCCGAGATCAGTTAACCAACCAACCAGTTAACCAACCCCTTGGTATCAGCGGATCGTGACAATACCTTCTTTCAAGCTGACATTGGTTCTAGTCCATATAAGCACACTGGTAGGTAAAAGTAGACTCTAAAAGATAACATTCAAAATGTATTTCCCTTGTCTTCCCATTAAAGCAAGTGAAGAAAGCAGACAGGAGATCTTCAGATAACATGCTATGCAAATTGAAAAGATTCTGTCCTTATTTGAAGCAACTGAGAAACTCACACAATGAAATACAGTTCAGACAGATCGAAGGGTCACAGATGATGTCAAATCTGTACTTTCAATGTTTGAATGAAGCAAGATTTCTTGAAGTACAATCCTATAAAATGAAGGTGAGTTTGCAGAAGCAATTGAACTGGGTCTGTTTTATAAACACAATGTTTTCTAAGTAACTGAGGATTCAGGAAGGCAACCTTGGAATTTAAAGGATTTAGAAAGATACAAATACCAAGACTGGCAGTTCATTAGCTTTAACAGTCTCTTCAAATAAGATCTATTTTTAACTTCTTCTTGTAGTAGGTCTGAAGACATTAGGAATGATGCAATAAAACAAAACAAACAACAAACCAAAACAAAACCAAAACAGCTTTCTCAAAAAGCTTGGAGAAACCAGAGAAATTATGATTTTTAGGGGTTAAGTAGTCCTTTAAAAGTTGTCTCTGGGAAAAGAGATAAAAAACCACTAATTGACTGTGGAGTATATTCCAAACCTGTCCTGAAGCATGTAAGGGACAAGAGCCTGTAATAAAACTACTATGCTGGGTTCATCTGTTAAAAGCATTCCAGAATGGTTGAAATTATCAATCACATAATGTGGGATTAAAAAAAAAAAAAAAAAAAAAAAGAAAAAAAGAAAAAGAAAAAAGAAGAAAGCATAGAGAAAAAAATATTTTGAACATGTTTTCCCATTCCCAGATGGCATAACAGCTTTATTTCATTTTGTTCCTAAGACTGATTAATAGCTTATGAAGTGTTTTACAATTGAGAGTGAGAGTGTTCACACTAACCATACAATTTGGATGGATCTCTTTTACTTTGCACAGCAGCAGATACGGTTTAGCACTCCACAGTTCAGTCCCCGAAAGTGAATGGGTGTGGCAGATTTAACCTAACTGGCCAGTCCACCAGAATGCTTAATTATCTTGGAAAATGCTTTGCTCTGTCTCATTATCTGGACATGTCTCTCTAGCTCCGCTTTGAGCTCCTTGATCTTTCATCTACAGGATGAGATCCAATTTAGCTTAGCAAGGACATAGCCTTTCAAAACCACATCTTTTATCTTCTGCATTCATACAAGTACATTTCTACTGCAGGGAACCCTGTGGAAGATCCTAGTTGTTTTGTTTCTCAGATAGTTGTTGCATAAAAGAGCTCTTCTTTTAATTTTTTCCCTGCTAAAGTATAGGCTCTGTACTTAACTGATTGTGATGCTAACTCATTATCATCTATTCTTCAGTCGTACAGAGTAGGCAGCAAAGTTTTCTTCTGAAGACATTCATTTAATGAGAAATGCTGAAGGTCTGACTTTAGTTGCAAAGGTCACCGATTGACCGGTTGCAAAATTGTTAAGTCTAGTAAGAGCAGGAAAAGTGTGCTGTTGCTGTGCCTGTAAATGTCGTGTCAGCTGCTGTTGGGATAAAAAGCATGAGCATAAGAAAAGATATCTGCATGGATAGAAAAGAAATTTGTTGTGATTTCTGCACAAGAGGAAGTATGAAGCACTTATTTCAGTGGCTAAGACAGTATCATCATTGGGCCAGTTCTCTTCAACATCTTTTGAACAACCTGGACACAGCACTTGAAGGAATATTAAGACAGTTTGCCAAAGACACTAAATTGGGAGGAGCTGTGAACTAACTCCCTTGAGGGCACAGAGACCTTGCAGAGAGATCTTGCCAAATAGGAGAGATGGGCAATTCTTGCTGGCCGGGAGTCTATGCACAAATCACAAAAGGGGCGGGACTGCTGGGGACGGCGTCTCAAGCTGGTTTTTTTCCAGCATCAGTCTCATGACATGGTGATGACAATGGGAAGCTGCCAGCAGCTCACGTCCCCAGCAGCAGACAAAGAACTTAATGTTACAACTTACTTGAAAAGTTTTTTGACCAATCACACAAAGCAAAAGCATATTGACAGTACTTCTGTCCAATCACTATAAAGACATGTACCTGGGCTTAGAACGATGCTCGCTTCTTTCGAATAAAAGACCTGCTTGTAAGCCTTAAGATACAACGCACAGAGCTCCATTATTAAGCTTAGAACTACCTAACATCGCACTAGATATACTTTGCTGTAGCTTAGGGAGTTATTCTAGACAAGCATTAATACACAGACCATTGTTCCATTTGTCCTTACTTTTCTACTTCTCATCTAATTTTTCTGCTGACAAACCTTATGACTACTGCTTAGCTCCAATGACAGTTCTGCTGTCTCTGAGGCCTTCCTTTTGCAGCTTTCCCAAACCCCTCTGTTTTTGAGGATTCCCACAGGCAATCACCAACCAGATGGAGTGGAACAAGGGCAAGTGCTGGATTCAGCACCTGCAACAGGGCAATCCTGGTGGGTGTATAGACTGGGGAGGGAGCAAGAGGCTGGGAGAAGCACTGCAGAAAGGGACCCAGGCTCCTGGCCAATGGCAAGCTGAATGTGCATCAGCAGTGCCCTGGCAGCCAGGAGGGCCAAGCCTGTCCTGGGGTGCATCAGGCACAGTATCACCAGCTGGGCAAGGAAGGGGATTGTCTTGCTCTGCTCTGCTCTGCTCTGCTCTTCTCTGCTCTGCTCTGCTCTGCTCTGCTCTGCTCTGCTCTGGGGCGGAATCACCTTGGTATTAGAAAGTCCTCAAATGAGGTCTACAAAGACAGGACTCAAAGAAATGGCATGCAGCTGAGTCAGGGGAGGTTTAGGTTGGGTATCCGGAAAAAGTTTTTAACCAGAGAATGGCTGGGCACTGGAAGAGTCTTTCCAGGGAGTGGTCACACCATCACACCTGTCTGAGTTTGGGACATTGCTCTCAGGCATATGGTGTGATTCTCAAGGATGGCCCCAGGCAGGGCCAGGAGTTGGACTGATGATGATCCTGATGGGGTCCTTCCAATTCAACAGATTCAATGACTCAATGGTTCTGTCCTGGCCACTCAAGGTATATTGCTTGGTCTCATCAGATTTTGATCTGCTCTTGTTGGTCAGACTTTGTCCCTACTGGCTAATGATATTTATCACAAAAGACAAAGTGCCTTTTCTCAATTTTCTCAAGCAATTGGAACATGCGCCTTAGAATCCTAAAAAAGTCTTTTCTTTGAAACAACACTGTAGTGTTTTTCAGTGCCCAGTAGTCTTTCCAGATCTTAAGGAGAAAGAAGGCAAAATGAGGGGACGTATTACAATGAATGATTGTCAATTTTCCGGTTCTTTAGCAGTATATTTGTACTTCCACTATTCTTTGCTGTAAAATCATGGTTTTCTATAGTATCCAATTTTCTAGCAAGACACATTTCTGCAACTGAGCCCATCAGTCATTGTGAAAATATATTGTCAAAAGTACAAAACATATGAATAGGCAGTGACAAGTGAGGGAAAAAAGAAGTATGAGAAGCAGCTGCATGATACTAAAGTGAGACAAGAAGGAGGAGAAGGTGCTCCAGTTGACACAGCAAAGAATCCCCCACAGTCCCTGGAGGACATCATCATCAAGCAGGTTGTCTCCCAGCAGTCCCTGGAGAACCGTGGAGGAACACAATGGAGCTCGTGGGGAGCTCCATTGCACAGCAGGTGAATGTGCTTTGAAGGAAGCTGCAGCTTGTGGAGGGAGGGAGGGCCAGAAAAGCATCCTTGACCTCTTGGAAGAGTGGAAGAGTACGTGCAAATCTTAAACAGCTGCTAACTCTAATCTATTCTCTTTCCACTTCTTGTCTTAGGTAAGTAAGAAGACAACCCAAGAATTAGAAGCCTAAATTCTTTTGCTTGAGGCTCCCATTCTTTCTGCCATTCTCTTAAAATTTAGTTTGAAGTAAAACTCATGATAAAGTTCTTAAGGCTTGATGTTCAGGCTTGTTTCAGAAAATAGGGAGTGCAAATAACTCTTGTCACTGTCATTTTTTTCATAGAAGGAAAAAAGGGAAATTACTGGTTTTCAAGGACTTACAGAAATCCATTGGTAACGGTGGTGAGACTGAAGAGTTTAATTAATCTGAAAAGAGAATGTCGTGGAGCTACCTCAGCGCTGTACAAGTTTTTTTACCAGGAAGTCTAGACTTTTAAACAGACTAAGGACACAATAGTTATCTCTGGGAATATTTTAGTATGTATAGTACATTCATCTTTAAATAGTTCTATCTGTTTGACAGTTATGACTTAGGCTTTAAATTTGATGTGAAAAGAAATATTTGTGATTCAGATCATTTCCATTTCTGAAGCATTTCAGTTGTTGACTGTTTTTGCTGTCTCCTGAGGGCGGGAAAATAGTCTTTGTACCAATACTGAAACAAACTAGATGGAAAAATTTGTTTTCCTCATTCTTTTCTGTCTATTTGAACAGGCACAGCAGCAAGACCACTGCTATGCGTCTGAGTGGCCCTTCCACTCCTGGAGGACAAACTTGTAGTGGCTAGTATGTTATTTGCACACATTTCTGATGCCGGCTGTTAACTGTTGTGCAGAAAGATCTGTCAACCTTTTTCACAGGAGGACACTTCTGAATTGCTTCACTTGTCTCTGAAGCAGAGAACTAAGCTGGCACTCCATTTCTGAGATCTTGCTGCGTTAGCCCCCAAACCCATTTCTTTCAAATGCCTTTTACTTTCAACCAAAGCACTTCATTACTTCATGATGTAATCTCTTGTTCTTAATGTTCGGGGGATTGTTTTAGACTGATAAGACCATATTGCAGTAAGCAGGTAGAACATCTATCTTAAGCAGTATCCATCACTTGGCTTTGGTTCATGTATCATAACATCTGCAAGGAATGTCATTTACAATCAATGGATGGGCTGGGGTAACGGGCCACAGGTTTAGGAATCTTTCTCCAATTAATTTTGCGTTAAAATTTAGCTCTTATCATTTCAATTGTGTCTTTATTAAAACAATCATCTATTTATTACCTGTACCACAATGAACTGTGTACCTGTACCACAGTCAACAGGGGTTGAGCATCCTACAACAATTCCAAGAAGAAGAATGGTCTGAGCCCCCAGTGCAGCACATGAAGTCTGTCATCAAGTCAGAGTCCCGCAGGCGTTTTCTCAGCCTGGAGAAGAGCAGACTCTGGGCAAATTGTTAGAGCAGCTCTCCAGCAGCTGAAGACAGCCTACCAGAAGGAGGCAAGTGAGCTACACAAGGGCACGGAGCAATAGGAAAAGTGTGGATGGCTTTAAAACCTGAAGAGTATAGGTTTCCTTTGGCTATTGGGAAGAAATTCCTTGCCAAGATGGTTGGGAGACACTAGAACATGTTGTGGGTGACCAATTCCTGGAAGTGATCAAGGCCAGCTTGAATGGGTCTTTGAGCTTAAGGCGGTCTAGTGGAAGGTGTCCCTGACAATGACATGGTGGGGAGGAGGTAGGTGAATTTAAGGTCCCTTCCAAAGCCAACCATTCCATTATTCTATGGTAATCATTCTGTACAGTAGCAGTAAGAAGTTGAAGCTAGAAATAACATATTCATGCTGAGAAACTGCTATCCAATGAGTTGAACTGTTTGGGTCACACATTTATGTGCCATTTAGCAATACTATATCTAATATCTAGTCCTCGCTCTTTATCATACACGCAAGTATTTTATCATCTTTAACGTTTCTGACATTTGGGAATTTTCTTCCCTTCTCTTTCTTTCTTTCTTTCTTTCTTTCTTTCTTTCTTTCTTTCTTTCTTTCTTTCTTTCTTTCTTTCTTTCTTTCTTTCTTTCTTTCTTTCTTTCTTTCTTTCTTTCTTTCTTTCTTTCTTTCTTTCTTTCTTTCTTTCTTTCTTTCTTTCTTTCTTTCTTTCTTTCTTTCTTTCTTTCTTTCTTTCTTTCTTTCTTTCTTTCTTTCTTTCTTTCCCCCTTTCCCCCTTTCCCTCTTTCCCTTGTTCCTTCTTTTTCCCTTCCTTTTCTTTCTTTTTCTTTCTTTCTTTCTTTCTTTTTCTTTCTCTCTTTCCTTCTTTCTTTTCTTTCCTTCCCCCACTTCCTTCCTTCACTGCCTTCCTTCCACTATGTCCTTCTTTCTGCCACATCCTTCTGCCACTTCCTTCCCTCCCTCCCTCCACTTTGATGTTAGTTTGCAAACTGTCCAGTAGTTACAGGAAATTACTCTTCTTAAATATCATTTTGAAGCTTAGAAATGAATAACAAAATTGTGTCAAACCATGGCATTTAAAAGCCACCTGAAAGTGAGAACTAGCTATTGAAAAGACAAAAATACAAAAATGAAATGATGGAGTGGATGGTTTTAAGGGATATTCTTTGTATTGCTTTGCTACAAATGAGGATCTCAATTTTTACACCTTCTAAAAACACATCTTGAAACTTACTACTTTCCGTGACAAAAATATTTCCAAAACAAGGAAATTGATTTATGCAGATGGAAATATCATCTCCCAAATAGTCATCATCAAGTCCAAAAGATTACCCTGCTTTTACGTAGTAAGCTTTATGGAGATTTCTATTCTCACACAAACCAAGAAGAATCTTTCAAATGACTAGAAAATCTTTAAAAGCAAAATAACCTTGAAGAAAAAAGATCCAAAAAAGAGCCGGGAATTAGATACGTCCACACTTGTTACATGTTGGTTACTAATATTGGCTCTAGTTTGTTGGCGAGTACACTTCCCATTCACGCACGCACGCACCCCTCTTCCTCCTGCACACAGATGTGTGATATTGGGTCTCAAAGAATGGACTATTTTCTCTTAGATAGGTTTTGGTTCTCAAAGTCAAAGCGTAGTCTTCCTGGCTCTATTACCAGGATTTTGTTCCGGGAAGGGAATGTGCTTGTGCCTGTTAGAAATGGGGAGGAGGGGACAGAAAGCAAAGCCATTTGAAGACAACCTGCAGCATAACTAAGAAAGTGGGGTGCTTCTTGACTGCACAACAAAAGAAAGATCGGGAGTAAAATGGAGGAAAACTTGAGGTGCTGATAGAGTTTCTCCTTGTGACAGCTTTCAAACGGACAGAAAACAGCACTTCCTCATTCTCCTGCCTTTTCAATTCACATTAACATTGGAAGAAAAGGGGTTTTGGACAAC
Source organism: Molothrus aeneus (assembly GCF_037042795.1). Taxonomy (NCBI): domain Eukaryota; kingdom Metazoa; phylum Chordata; class Aves; order Passeriformes; family Icteridae; genus Molothrus; species Molothrus aeneus. The sequence goes on along the minus strand of NW_027098871.1, from coordinate 71,820 downwards.
TTTCTTTTGCTTCTTGCCTAACACTCTGCTGACATTCCGTGCAACTTCCAGAAAAAGATCCGGGATGCTTTTTGTACTGGGAGAGTTTCTCCTTGCGAGACCTAGTAGAAAAGCTTTTTGCTAAGATGTAGGCGACAAGAGACGCAGATTCAGAGATACGGAGCTCTCCGAAGGTAAGGACCGCTCCCGGGCGTCTTTCCGCAGAAGCCGTGCTCCGGAGCGCAGCGCGACCGGCACAATGCTCTGTGTGCAAAGAAGCGGCTTCTTCGCCTCCGGGAGACGGAGACCGCGGCCGCGTCTTTAAAAGCGAAGAAAAAAGTCGCACAACATGGGGATTGTGTGTGCAGCTCTCAAACCTAAAGAAAACAGTACCTTACCACTCTCCGGCCTTTTCCATTCACATTACCATTCCAAAAGAAGGAGTTTTGGACAACTTTCTTTTGCTTCTTGCTAAACACTCTGCAGACCTCCGTGCAACTTCTAGAACAAGAGCGGAGATGCTTTCCATACTGGCACAGTTGGTCCTTGCAAGACATAGTAAAAAAGCTTTTTGCTAAGTTTTATGTGACCAGAGAGGCAGAAGGCAGAGTAAAGAGCTCTCCGAAACTAAGCCCCCTGCCAGGGCGTCTTTCGTCAGAAGCCGCTCTCCGGAGATCACCGCCACCGGCACAATGCTCTGTGCGCGAAGAAGCCGCTTCTTCGCCTCCGGGAGATGGAGAGAACGGCCGCTTCCCAAAGGCGAAGATGCAAGCCGCAGCACACAGATATAGCGTGTGCAGCTTTGAAATTGATAGAAACGAGTACATTAGCATTCTCCTGCCGTTTCATTCACGTTATATTCGAATAAAAGGAGTTATGGGACACTATCTTTTTCATCTTCTTAAACACTCTGCAGTCCTCTGTGCAACTCTTAGAAGAAGATCGGGGATGTTTTCTTTCCTGGCAGAGTTTCTCTTTGCAAGATATGGTGGAAAAGCTTTTTGCTGTGTGTTGAGCGGCAAGACACGCAGAAGACGCAGATACGCAGCTCTCCGAAGCTAAGTGCCGGTCCACGGCTTCTTTCGGCAGAAGCCGCTCTTAGGTGCTCACCGCGACCGGCCCAATGCTCTGTGTGCAAAGAAGCCGCTTCTTCGCCTGCGGGAGAATCGGCGAGCGGCAGCTTCCCAAAGGCGAAGATGCAAGCCGCACCATGCAGGCACAGTGTGGGCAGCCTTCAGACTTAGAGAAAACAGTACTTTACCACTCTCCTGCCTTTTTCATGGTTATTCTATTGGAAAAGAACGAGTTTTGGACAACTACCTTTCATTCTTGCCAAACTCTTTGCAGACCCCCGTGCAAGCTTTAGAACAAGATTTTGGATGTTTTCTTTCCTGGCAGAGTTTCTCCTTGCAAGATATGGTGGAAAAGCTTTTTACTGAGTGTAGAGCGGCAAGACACGCAGAAGACGCAGATACGCAGCTCTCCGAAGCTAAGTGCCGGTCCCGGGCTTCTTTCGGCACAAACCGCTCTCAGGAGCTCCCTGCGCTCGCCACAATGCTCTGTGTGCGAAGAAGCCGCTTCTTCGCCTCCGGGAGAATCGGCGAGCGGCAGCTTCCCAAAGGCGAAGATGCAAGCTGCAGCACACAGGCACAGTGTGGGCAGCCTTCAGACTTAGAGAAAACAGTACTTTACCACTCTCCTGCCTTTTCCATGGTTATTCTATTGGAAAAGAACGAGTTTTGGACAACTACCTTTCATTCTTGCCAAACTCTTTGCAGACCCCCGTGCAAGCTTTAGAAGAAGATTTTGGATGTTTTCTTTCCTGGCAGAGTTTCTCCTTGCAAGATATGGTGGAAAAGCTTTTTGCTGAGTGTAGAGCGGCAAGACACGCAGAAGACGCAGATACGCAGCTCTCCGAAGCTAAGTGCCGGTCCCGGGCTTCTTTCGGCACAAACCGCTCTCAGGAGCTCCCTGCGCTCGCCACAATGCTCTGTGTGCGAAGAAGCCGCTTCTTCGCCTCCGGGAGAATCGGCGAGCGGCAGCTTGCCAAAGGCGAAGATGCAAGCTGCAGCACGCAGGCACAGTGTGGGCAGCCTTCAGACTTAGAGAAAACAGTACTTTACCACTCTCCTGCCTTTTCCATGGTTATTCTATTGGAAAAGAACGAGTTTTGGACAACTACCTTTCATTCTTGCCAAACTCTTTGCAGACCCCCGTGCAAGCTTTAGAACAAGATTTTGGATGTTTTCTTTCCTGGCAGAGTTTCTCCTTGCAAGATATGGTGGAAAAGCTTTTTGCTGAGTGTAGAGCGGCAAGACACGCAGAAGACGCAGATACGCAGCTCTCCGAAGCTAAGTGCCGGTCCCGGGCTTCTTTCGGCACAAACCGCTCTCAGGAGCTCCCTGCGCTCGCCACAATGCTCTGTGTGCGAAGAATCCGCTTCTTCGCCTCCGGGAGAATCGGCGAGCGGCAGCTTCCCAAAGGCGAAGATGCAAGCTGCAGCACACAGGCACAGTGTGGGCAGCCTTCAGACTTAGAGAAAACAGTACTTTACCACTCTCCTGCCTTTTCCATGGTTATTCTATTGGAAAAGAACGAGTTTTGGACAACTACCTTTCATTCTTGCCAAACTCTTTGCAGACCCCCGTGCAAGCTTTAGAAGAAGATTTTGGATGTTTTCTTTCCTGGCAGAGTTTCTCCTTGCAAGATATGGTGGAAAAGCTTTTTGCTGAGTGTAGAGCGGCAAGACACGCAGAAGACGCAGATACGCAGCTCTCCGAAGCTAAGTGCCGGTCCCGGGCTTCTTTTGGCACAAACCGCTCTCAGGAGCTCCCTGCGCTCGCCACAATGCTCTGTGTGCGAAGAAGCCGCTTCTTCGCCTCCGGGAGAATCGGCGAGCGGCAGCTTCCCAAAGGCGAAGATGCAAGCTGCACCACACAGGCACAGTGTGGGCAGCCTTCAGACTTAGAGAAAACAGTACTTTACCACTCTCCTGCCTTTTCCATGGTTATTCTATTGGAAAAGAACGAGTTTTGGACAACTACCTTTCATTCTTGCCAAACGCTTTGCAGACCCCCTTGCAAGCTTTAGAACAAGATTTTGGATGTTTTCTTTCCTGGCAGAGTTTCTCCTTGCAAGATATGGTGGAAAAGCTTTTTGCTGAGTGTAGAGCGGCAAGACACGCAGAAGACGCAGATACGCAGCTCTCCGAAGCTAAGTGCCGGTCCCGGGCTTCTTTCGGCACAAACCGCTCTCAGGAGCTCCCTGCGCTCGCCACAATGCTCTGTGTGCGAAGAAGCCGCTTCTTCGCCTCCGGGAGAATCGGCGAGCGGCAGCTTCCCAAAGGCGAAGATGCAAGCTGCAGCACACAGGCACAGTGTGGGCAGCCTTCAGACTTCGAGAAAACAGTACTTTACCACTCTCCTGCCTTTTCCATGGTTATTCTATTGGAAAAGAACGAGTTTTGGACAACTACCTTTCATTCTTGCCAAACTCTTTGCAGACCCCCGTGCAAGCTTTAGAACAAGATTTTGGATGTTTTCTTTCCTGGCAGAGTTTCTCCTTGCAAGATATGGTGGAAAAGCTTTTTGCTGAGTGTAGAGCGGCAAGACACGCAGAAGACGCAGATACGCAGCTCTCCGAAGCTAAGTGCCGGTCCCGGGGTTCTTTCGGCACAAACCGCTCTCAGGAGCTCCCTGCGCTCGCCACAATGCTCTGTGTGCGAAGAAGCCGCTTCTTCGCCTCCGGGAGAATCGGCGAGCGGCAGCTTCCCAAAGGCGAAGATGCAAGCTGCAGCACACAGGCACAGTGTGGGCAGCATTCAGACTTAGAGAAAACAGTACTTTACCACTCTCCTGCCTTTTCCATGGTTATTCTATTGGAAAAGAACGAGTTTTGGACAACTACCTTTCATTCTTGCCAAACTCTTTGCAGACCCCCGTGCAAGCTTTAGAACAAGATTTTGGATGTTTTCTTTCCTGGCAGAGTTTCTCCTTGCAAGATATGGTGGAAAAGCTTTTTGCTGAGTGTAGAGCGGCAAGACACGCAGAAGACGCAGATACGCAGCTCTCCGAAGCTAAGTGCCGGTCCCGGGCTTCTTTCGGCACAAACCGCTCTCAGGAGCTCCCTGCGCTCGCCACAATGCTCTGTGTGCGAAGAAGCCGCTTCTTCGCCTCCGGGAGAATCGGCGAGCGGCAGCTTCCCAAAGGCGAAGATGCAAGCTGCAGCACACAGGCACAGTGTGGGCAGCATTCAGACTTAGAGAAAACAGAACTTTACCACTCTCCTGCCTTTTCCATGGTTATTCTATTGGAAAAGAACGAGTTTTGGACAACTACCTTTCATTCTTGCCAAACTCTTTGCAGACCCCCGTGCAAGCTTTAGAACAAGATTTTGGATGTTTTCTTTCCTGGCAGAGTTTCTCCTTGCAAGATATGGTGGAAAAGCTTTTTGCTGAGTGTAGAGCGGCAAGACACGCAGAAGACGCAGATACGCAGCTCTCCGAAGCTAAGTGCCGGTCCCGGGCTTCTTTCGGCACAAACCGCTCTCAGGAGCTCCCTGCGCTCGCCACAATGCTCTGTGTGCGAAGAAGCCGCTTCTTCGCCTCCGGGAGAATCGGCGAGCGGCAGCTTCCCAAAGGCGAAGATGCAAGCTGCAGCACACAGGCACAGTGTGGGCAGCCTTCAGACTTAGAGAAAACAGTACTTTACCACTCTCCTGCCTTTTCCATGGTTATTCTATTGGAAAAGAACGAGTTTTGGACAACTACCTTTCATTCTTGCCAAACGCTTTGCAGACCCCCGTGCAAGCTTTAGAACAAGATTTTGGATGTTTTCTTTCCTGGCAGAGTTTCTCCTTGCAAGATATGGTGGAAAAGCTTTTTGCTGAGTGTAGAGCGGCAAGACACGCACAAGACGCAGATACGCAGCTCTCCGAAGCTAAGTGCCGGTCCCGGGCTTCTTTCGGCACAAACCGCTCTCAGGAGCTCCCTGCGCTCGCCACAATGCTCTGTGTGCGAAGAAGCCGCTTCTTCGCCTCCGGGAGAATCGGCGAGCGGCAGCTTCCCAAAGGCGAAGATGCAAGCTGCAGCACACAGGCACAGTGTGGGCAGCCTTCAGACTTAGAGAAAACAGTACTTTACCACTCTCCTGCCTTTTCCATGGTTATTCTATTGGAAAAGAACGAGTTTTGGACAACTACCTTTCATTCTTGCCAAACGCTTTGCAGACCCCCGTGCAAGCTTTAGAACAAGATTTTGGATGTTTTCTTTCCTGGCAGAGTTTCTCCTTGCAAGATATGGTGGAAAAGCTTTTTGCTGAGTGTAGAGCGGCAAGACACGCAGAAGACGCAGATACGCAGCTCTCCGAAGCTAAGTGCCGGTCCCGGGCTTCTTTCGGCACAAACCGCTCTCAGGAGCTCCCTGCGCTCGCCACAATGCTCTGTGTGCGAAGAAGCCGCTTCTTCGCCTCCGGGAGAATCGGCGAGCGGCAGCTTCCCAAAGGCGAAGATGCAAGCTGCAGCACACAGGCACAGTGTGGGCAGCATTCAGACTTAGAGAAAACAGAACTTTACCACTCTCCTGCCTTTTCCATGGTTATTCTATTGGAAAAGAACGAGTTTTGGACAACTACCTTTCATTCTTGCCAAACTCTTTGCAGACCCCCGTGCAAGCTTTAGAACAAGATTTTGGATGTTTTCTTTCCTGGCAGAGTTTCTCCTTGCAAGATATGGTGGAAAAGCTTTTTGCTGAGTGTAGAGCGGCAAGACACGCAGAAGACGCAGATACGCAGCTCTCCGAAGCTAAGTGCCGGTCCCGGGCTTCTTTCGGCACAAACCGCTCTCAGGAGCTCCCTGCGCTCGCCACAATGCTCTGTGTGCGAAGAAGCCGCTTCTTCGCCTCCGGGAGAATCGGCGAGCGGCAGCTTCCCAAAGGCGAAGATGCAAGCTGCAGCACACAGGCACAGTGTGGGCAGCCTTCAGACTTAGAGAAAACAGTACTTTACCACTCTCCTGCCTTTTCCATGGTTATTCTATTGGAAAAGAACGAGTTTTGGACAACTACCTTTCATTCTTGCCAAACTCTTTGCAGACCCCCGTGCAAGCTTTAGAACAAGATTTTGGATGTTTTCTTTCCTGGCAGAGTTTCTCCTTGCAAGATATGGTGGAAAAGCTTTTTGCTGAGTGTAGAGCGGCAAGACACGCAGAAGACGCAGATACGCAGCTCTCCGAAGCTAAGTGCCGGTCCCGGGCTTCTTTCGGCACAAACCGCTCTCAGGAGCTCCCTGCGCTCGCCACAATGCTCTGTGTGCGAAGAAGCCGCTTCTTCGCCTCCGGGAGAATCGGCGAGCGGCAGCTTCCCAAAGGCGAAGATGCAAGCTGCAGCACACAGGCACAGTGTGGGCAGCCTTCAGACTTAGAGAAAACAGTACTTTACCACTCTCCTGCCTTTTCCATGGTTATTCTATTGGAAAAGAACGAGTTTTGGACAACTACCTTTCATTCTTGCCAAACTCTTTGCAGACCCCCGTGCAAGCTTTAGAACAAGATTTTGGATGTTTTCTTTCCTGGCAGAGTTTCTCCTTGCAAGATATGGTGGAAAAGCTTTTTGCTGAGTGTAGAGCGGCAAGACACGCAGAAGACGCAGATACGCAGCTCTCCGAAGCTAAGTGCCGGTCCCGGGCTTCTTTCGGCACAAACCGCTCTCAGGAGCTCCCTGCGCTCGCCACAATGCTCTGTGTGCGAAGAAGCCGCTTCTTCGCCTCCGGGAGAATCGGCGAGCGGCAGCTTCCCAAAGGCGAAGATGCAAGCTGCAGCACGCAGGCACAGTGTGGGCAGCCTTCAGACTTCGAGAAAACAGTACTTTACCACTCTCCTGCCTTTTCCATGGTTATTCTATTGGAAAAGAACGAGTTTTGGACAACTACCTTTCATTCTTGCCAAACTCTTTGCAGACCCCCGTGCAAGCTTTAGAACAAGATTTTGGATGTTTTCTTTCCTGGCAGAGTTTCTCCTTGCAAGATATGGTGGAAAAGCTTTTGGCTGAGTGTAGAGCGGCAAGACACGCAGAAGACGCAGATACGCAGCTCTCCGAAGCTAAGTGCCGGTCCCGGGCTTCTTTCGGCACAAACCGCTCTCAGGAGCTCCCTGCGCTCGCCACAATGCTCTGTGTGCGAAGAAGCCGCTTCTTCGCCTCCTGGAGAATCGGCGAGCGGCAGCTTCCCAAAGGCGAAGATGCAAGCTGCAGCACACAGGCACAGTGTGGGCAGCCTTCAAACTTAGAGAAAACAGTACTTTACCACTCTCCTGCCTTTTCCATGGTTATTCTATTGGAAAAGAACGAGTTTTGGACAACTACCTTTCATTCTTGCCAAACTCTTTGCAGACCCCCGTGCAAGCTTTAGAACAAGATTTTGGATGTTTTCTTTCCTGGCAGAGTTTCTCCTTGCAAGATATGGTGGAAAAGCTTTTTACTGAGTGTAGAGCGGCAAGACACGCAGAAGACGCAGATACGCAGCTCTCCGAAGCTAAGTGCCGGTCCCGGGCTTCTTTCGGCACAAACCGCTCTCAGGAGCTCCCTGCGCTCGCCACAATGCTGTGTGTGCGAAGAAGCCGCTTCTTCGCCTCCGGGAGAATCGGCGAGCGGCAGCTTCCCAAAGGCGAAGATGCAAGCTGCAGCACACAGGCACAGTGTGGGCAGCCTTCAGACTTAGAGAAAACAGTACTTTACCACTCTCCTGCCTTTTCCATGGTTATTCTATTGGAAAAGAACGAGTTTTGGACAACTACCTTTCATTCTTGCCAAACTCTTTGCAGACCCCCGTGCAAGCTTTAGAACAAGATTTTGGATGTTTTCTTTCCTGGCAGAGTTTCTCCTTGCAAGATATGGTGGAAAAGCTTTTTGCTGAGTGTAGAGCGGCAAGACACGCAGAAGACGCAGATACGCAGCTCTCCGAAGCTAAGTGCCGGTCCCGGGCTTCTTTCGGCACAAACCGCTCTCAGGAGCTCCCTGCGCTCGCCACAATGCTCTGTGTGCGAAGAAGCCGCTTCTTCGCCTCCGGGAGAATCGGCGAGCGGCAGCTTCCCAAAGGCGAAGATGCAAGCTGCAGCACACAGGCACAGTGTGGGCAGCCTTCAGACTTCGAGAAAACAGTACTTTACCACTCTCCTGCCTTTTCCATGGTTATTCTATTGGAAAAGAACGAGTTTTGGACAACTACCTTTCATTCTTGCCAAACTCTTTGCAGACCCCCTTGCAAGCTTTAGAACAAGATTTTGGATGTTTTCTTTCCTGGCAGAGTTTCTCCTTGCAAGATATGGTGGAAAAGCTTTTTGCTGAGTGTAGAGCGGCAAGACACGCAGAAGACGCAGATACGCAGCTCTCCGAAGCTAAGTGCCGGTCCCGGGCTTCTTTCGGCACAAACCGCTCTCAGGAGCTCCCTGCGCTCGCCACAATGCTCTGTGTGCGAAGAAGCCGCTTCTTCGCCTCCGGGAGAATCGGCGAGCGGCAGCTTCCCAAAGGCGAAGATGCAAGCTGCAGCACACAGGCACAGTGTGGGCAGCCTTCAGACTTAGAGAAAACAGTACTTTACCACTCTTCTGCCTTTTCCATGGTTATTCTATTGGAAAAGAACGAGTTTTGGACAACTACCTTTCATTCTTGCCAAACTCTTTGCAGACCCCCGTGCAAGCTTTAGAACAAGATTTTGGATGTTTTCTTTCCTGGCAGAGTTTCTCCTTGCAAGATATGGTGGAAAAGCTTTTTGCTGAGTGTAGAGCGGCAAGACACGCAGAAGACGCAGATACGCAGCTCTCCGAAGCTAAGTGCCGGTCCCGGGCTTCTTTCGGCACAAACCGCTCTCAGGAGCTCCCTGCGCTCGCCACAATGCTCTGTGTGCGAAGAAGCCGCTTCTTCGCCTCCGGGAGAATCGGCGAGCGGCAGCTTCCCAAAGGCGAAGATGCAAGCTGCAGCACACAGGCACAGTGTGGGCAGCCTTCAAACTTAGAGAAAACAGTACTTTACCACTCTCCTGCCTTTTCCATGGTTATTCTATTGGAAAAGAACGAGTTTTGGACAACTACCTTTCATTCTTGCCAAACTCTTTGCAGACCCCCGTGCAAGCTTTAGAACAAGATTTTGGATGTTTTCTTTCCTGGCAGAGTTTCTCCTTGCAAGATATGGTGGAAAAGCTTTTTACTGAGTGTAGAGCGGCAAGACACGCAGAAGACGCAGATACGCAGCTCTCCGAAGCTAAGTGCCGGTCCCGGGCTTCTTTCGGCACAAACCGCTCTCAGGAGCTCCCTGCGCTCGCCACAATGCTGTGTGTGCGAAGAAGCCGCTTCTTCGCCTCCGGGAGAATCGGCGAGCGGCAGCTTCCCAAAGGCGAAGATGCAAGCTGCAGCACGCAGGCACAGTGTGGGCAGCCTTCAGACTTAGAGAAAACAGTACTTTACCACTCTCCTGCCTTTTCCATGGTTATTCTATTGGAAAAGAACGAGTTTTGGACAACTACCTTTCATTCTTGCCAAACGCTTTGCAGACCCCCTTGCAAGCTTTAGAACAAGATTTTGGATGTTTTCTTTCCTGGCAGAGTTTCTCCTTGCAAGATATGGTGGAAAAGCTTTTTGCTGAGTGTAGAGCGGCAAGACACGCAGAAGACGCAGATACGCAGCTCTCCGAAGCTAAGTGCCGGTCCCGGGCTTCTTTCGGCACAAACCGCTCTCAGGAGCTCCCTGCGCTCGCCACAATGCTCTGTGTGCGAAGAAGCCGCTTCTTCGCCTCCGGGAGAATCGGCGAGCGGCAGCTTCCCAAAGGCGAAGATGCAAGCTGCAGCACACAGGCACAGTGTGGGCAGCCTTCAGACTTCGAGAAAACAGTACTTTACCACTCTCCTGCCTTTTCCATGGTTATTCTATTGGAAAAGAACGAGTTTTGGACAACTACCTTTCATTCTTGCCAAACTCTTTGCAGACCCCCGTGCAAGCTTTAGAACAAGATTTTGGATGTTTTCTTTCCTGGCAGAGTTTCTCCTTGCAAGATATGGTGGAAAAGCTTTTTGCTGAGTGTAGAGCGGCAAGACACGCAGAAGACGCAGATACGCAGCTCTCCGAAGCTAAGTGCCGGTCCCGGGCTTCTTTCGGCACAAACCGCTCTCAGGAGCTCCCTGCGCTCGCCACAATGCTCTGTGTGCGAAGAAGCCGCTTCTTCGCCTCCTGGAGAATCGGCGAGCGGCAGCTTCCCAAAGGCGAAGATGCAAGCTGCAGCACACAGGCACAGTGTGGGCAGCCTTCAAACTTAGAGAAAACAGTACTTTACCACTCTCCTGCCTTTTCCATGGTTATTCTATTGGAAAAGAACGAGTTTTGGACAACTACCTTTCATTCTTGCCAAACTCTTTGCAGACCCCCGTGCAAGCTTTAGAACAAGATTTTGGATGTTTTCTTTCCTGGCAGAGTTTCTCCTTGCAAGATATGGTGGAAAAGCTTTTTACTGAGTGTAGAGCGGCAAGACACGCAGAAGACGCAGATACGCAGCTCTCCGAAGCTAAGTGCCGGTCCCGGGCTTCTTTCGGCACAAACCGCTCTCAGGAGCTCCCTGCGCTCGCCACAATGCTGTGTGTGCGAAGAAGCCGCTTCTTCGCCTCCGGGAGAATCGGCGAGCGGCAGCTTCCCAAAGGCGAAGATGCAAGCTGCAGCACGCAGGCACAGTGTGGGCAGCCTTCAGACTTAGAGAAAACAGTACTTTACCACTCTCCTGCCTTTTCCATGGTTATTCTATTGGAAAAGAACGAGTTTTGGACAACTACCTTTCATTCTTGCCAAACGCTTTGCAGACCCCCTTGCAAGCTTTAGAACAAGATTTTGGATGTTTTCTTTCCTGGCAGAGTTTCTCCTTGCAAGATATGGTGGAAAAGCTTTTTGCTGAGTGTAGAGCGGCAAGACACGCAGAAGACGCAGATACGCAGCTCTCCGAAGCTAAGTGCCGGTCCCGGGCTTCTTTCGGCACAATCCGCTCTCAGGAGCTCCCTGCGCTCGCCACAATGCTCTGTGTGCGAAGAAGCCGCTTCTTCGCCTCCGGGAGAATCGGCGAGCGGCAGCTTCCCAAAGGCGAAGATGCAAGCTGCAGCACACAGGCACAGTGTGGGCAGCCTTCAGACTTCGAGAAAACAGTACTTTACCACTCTCCTGCCTTTTCCATGGTTATTCTATTGGAAAAGAACGAGTTTTGGACAACTACCTTTCATTCTTGCCAAACTCTTTGCAGACCCCCGTGCAAGCTTTAGAACAAGATTTTGGATGTTTTCTTTCCTGGCAGAGTTTCTCCTTGCAAGATATGGTGGAAAAGCTTTTTGCTGAGTGTAGAGCGGCAAGACACGCAGAAGACGCAGATACGCAGCTCTCCGAAGCTAAGTGCCGGTCCCGGGCTTCTTTCGGCACAAACCGCTCTCAGGAGCTCCCTGCGCTCGCCACAATGCTCTGTGTGCGAAGAAGCCGCTTCTTCGCCTCCTGGAGAATCGGCGAGCGGCAGCTTCCCAAAGGCGAAGATGCAAGCTGCAGCACACAGGCACAGTGTGGGCAGCCTTCAAACTTAGAGAAAACAGTACTTTACCACTCTCCTGCCTTTTCCATGGTTATTCTATTGGAAAAGAACGAGTTTTGGACAACTACCTTTCATTCTTGCCAAACTCTTTGCAGACCCCCGTGCAAGCTTTAGAACAAGATTTTGGATGTTTTCTTTCCTGGCAGAGTTTCTCCTTGCAAGATATGGTGGAAAAGCTTTTTACTGAGTGTAGAGCGGCAAGACACGCAGAAGACGCAGATACGCAGCTCTCCGAAGCTAAGTGCCGGTCCCGGGCTTCTTTCGGCACAAACCGCTCTCAGGAGCTCCCTGCGCTCGCCACAATGCTGTGTGTGCGAAGAAGCCGCTTCTTCGCCTCCGGGAGAATCGGCGAGCGGCAGCTTCCCAAAGGCGAAGATGCAAGCTGCAGCACACAGGCACAGTGTGGGCAGCCTTCAGACTTAGAGAAAACAGTACTTTACCACTCTCCTGCCTTTTCCATGGTTATTCTATTGGAAAAGAACGAGTTTTGGACAACTACCTTTCATTCTTGCCAAACTCTTTGCAGACCCCCGTGCAAGCTTTAGAAGAAGATTTTGGATGTTTTCTTTCCTGGCAGAGTTTCTCCTTGCAAGATATGGTGGAAAAGCTTTTTGCTGAGTGTAGAGCGGCAAGACACGCAGAAGACGCAGATACGCAGCTCTCCGAAGCTAAGTGCCGGTCCCGGGCTTCTTTCGGCACAAACCGCTCTCAGGAGCTCCCTGCGCTCGCCACAATGCTCTGTGTGCGAAGAAGCCGCTTCTTCGCCTCCGGGAGAATCGGCGAGCGGCAGCTTCCCAAAGGCGAAGATGCAAGCTGCAGCACGCAGGCACAGTGTGGGCAGCCTTCAGACTTCGAGAAAACAGTACTTTACCACTCTCCTGCCTTTTCCATGGTTATTCTATTGGAAAAGAACGAGTTTTGGACAACTACCTTTCATTCTTGCCAAACGCTTTGCAGACCCCCTTGCAAGCTTTAGAACAAGATTTTGGATGTTTTCTTTCCTGGCAGAGTTTCTCCTTGCAAGATATGGTGGAAAAGCTTTTTGCTGAGTGTAGAGCGGCAAGACACGCAGAAGACGCAGATACGCAGCTCTCCGAAGCTAAGTGCCGGTCCCGGGCTTCTTTCGGCACAAACCGCTCTCAGGAGCTCCCTGCGCTCGCCACAATGCTCTGTGTGCGAAGAAGCCGCTTCTTCGCCTCCGGGAGAATCGGCGAGCGGCAGCTTCCCAAAGGCGAAGATGCAAGCTGCAGCACACAGGCACAGTGTGGGCAGCCTTCAGACTTCGAGAAAACAGTACTTTACCACTCTCCTGCCTTTTCCATGGTTATTCTATTGGAAAAGAACGAGTTTTGGACAACTACCTTTCATTCTTGCCAAACTCTTTGCAGACCCCCGTGCAAGCTTTAGAACAAGATTTTGGATGTTTTCTTTCCTGGCAGAGTTTCTCCTTGCAAGATATGGTGGAAAAGCTTTTTGCTGAGTGTAGAGCGGCAAGACACGCAGAAGACGCAGATACGCAGCTCTCCGAAGCTAAGTGCCGGTCCCGGGCTTCTTTCGGCACAAACCGCTCTCAGGAGCTCCCTGCGCTCGCCACAATGCTCTGTGTGCGAAGAAGCCGCTTCTTCGCCTCCTGGAGAATCGGCAAGCGGCAGCTTCCCAAAGGCGAAGATGCAAGCTGCAGCACACAGGCACAGTGTGGGCAGCCTTCAAACTTAGAGAAAACAGTACTTTACCACTCTCCTGCCTTTTCCATGGTTATTCTATTGGAAAAGAACGAGTTTTGGACAACTACCTTTCATTCTTGCCAAACTCTTTGCAGACCCCCGTGCAAGCTTTAGAACAAGATTTTGGATGTTTTCTTTCCTGGCAGAGTTTCTCCTTGCAAGATATGGTGGAAAAGCTTTTTACTGAGTGTAGAGCGGCAAGACACGCAGAAGACGCAGATACGCAGCTCTCCGAAGCTAAGTGCCGGTCCCGGGCTTCTTTCGGCACAAACCGCTCTCAGGAGCTCCCTGCGCTCGCCACAATGCTGTGTGTGCGAAGAAGCCGCTTCTTCGCCTCCGGGAGAATCGGCGAGCGGCAGCTTCCCAAAGGCGAAGATGCAAGCTGCAGCACACAGGCACAGTGTGGGCAGCCTTCAGACTTAGAGAAAACAGTACTTTACCACTCTCCTGCCTTTTCCATGGTTATTCTATTGGAAAAGAACGAGTTTTGGACAACTACCTTTCATTCTTGCCAAACTCTTTGCAGACCCCCGTGCAAGCTTTAGAAGAAGATTTTGGATGTTTTCTTTCCTGGCAGAGTTTCTCCTTGCAAGATATGGTGGAAAAGCTTTTTGCTGAGTGTAGAGCGGCAAGACACGCAGAAGACGCAGATACGCAGCTCTCCGAAGCTAAGTGCCGGTCCCGGGCTTCTTTCGGCACAAACCGCTCTCAGGAGCTCCCTGCGCTCGCCACAATGCTCTGTGTGCGAAGAAGCCGCTTCTTCGCCTCCGGGAGAATCGGCGAGCGGCAGCTTCCCAAAGGCGAAGATGCAAGCTGCAGCACACAGGCACAGTGTGGGCAGCCTTCAGACTTCGAGAAAACAGTACTTTACCACTCTCCTGCCTTTTCCATGGTTATTCTATTGGAAAAGAACGAGTTTTGGACAACTACCTTTCATTCTTGCCAAACTCTTTGCAGACCCCCGTGCAAGCTTTAGAACAAGATTTTGGATGTTTTCTTTCCTGGCAGAGTTTCTCCTTGCAAGATATGGTGGAAAAGCTTTTTACTGAGTGTAGAGCGGCAAGACACGCAGAAGACGCAGATACGCAGCTCTCCGAAGCTAAGTGCCGGTCCCGGGCTTCTTTCGGCACAAACCGCTCTCAGGAGCTCCCTGCGCTCGCCACAATGCTGTGTGTGCGAAGAAGCCGCTTCTTCGCCTCCGGGAGAATCGGCGAGCGGCAGCTTCCCAAAGGCGAAGATGCAAGCTGCAGCACACAGGCACAGTGTGGGCAGCCTTCAGACTTCGAGAAAACAGTACTTTACCACTCTCCTGCCTTTTCCATGGTTATTCTATTGGAAAAGAACGAGTTTTGGACAACTACCTTTCATTCTTGCCAAACTCTTTGCAGACCCCCGTGCAAGCTTTAGAAGAAGATTTTGGATGTTTTCTTTCCTGGCAGAGTTTCTCCTTGCAAGATATGGTGGAAAAGCTTTTTGCTGAGTGTAGAGCGGCAAGACACGCAGAAGACGCAGATACGCAGCTCTCCGAAGCTAAGTGCCGGTCCCGGGCTTCTTTCGGCACAAACCGCTCTCAGGAGCTCCCTGCGCTCGCCACAATGCTCTGTGTGCGAAGAAGCCGCTTCTTCGCCTGCGGGAGAATCGGCGAGCGGCAGCTTCCCAAAGGCGAAGATGCAAGCTGCAGCACACAGGCACAGTGTGGGCAGCCTTCAGACTTAGAGAAAACAGTACTTTACCACTCTCCTGCCTTTTCCATGGTTATTCTATTGGAAAAGAACGAGTTTTGGACAACTACCTTTCATTCTTGCCAAACTCTTTGCAGACCCCCGTGCAAGCTTTAGAACAAGATTTTGGATGTTTTCTTTCCTGGCAGAGTTTCTCCTTGCAAGATATGGTGGAAAAGCTTTTTGCTGAGTGTAGAGCGGCAAGACACGCAGAAGACGCAGATACGCAGCTCTCCGAAGCTAAGTGCCGGTCCCGGGCTTCTTTCGGCACAAACCGCTCTCAGGAGCTCCCTGCGCTCGCCACAATGCTCTGTGTGCGAAGAAGCCGCTTCTTCGCCTCCGGGAGAATCGGCGAGCGGCAGCTTCCCAAAGGCGAAGATGCAAGCTGCAGCACACAGGCACAGTGTGGGCAGCCTTCAGACTTCGAGAAAACAGTACTTTACCACTCTCCTGCCTTTTCCATGGTTATTCTATTGGAAAAGAACGAGTTTTGGACAACTACCTTTCATTCTTGCCAAACTCTTTGCAGACCCCCGTGCAAGCTTTAGAACAAGATTTTGGATGTTTTCTTTCCTGGCAGAGTTTCTCCTTGCAAGATATGGTGGAAAAGCTTTTTGCTGAGTGTAGAGCGGCAAGACACGCAGAAGACGCAGATACGCAGCTCTCCGAAGCTAAGTGCCGGTCCCGGGCTTCTTTCGGCACAAACCGCTCTCAGGAGCTCCCTGCGCTCGCCACAATGCTCTGTGTGCGAAGAAGCCGCTTCTTCGCCTCCTGGAGAATCGGCGAGCGGCAGCTTCCCAAAGGCGAAGATGCAAGCTGCAGCACACAGGCACAGTGTGGGCAGCCTTCAAACTTAGAGAAAACAGTACTTTACCACTCTCCTGCCTTTTCCATGGTTATTCTATTGGAAAAGAACGAGTTTTGGACAACTACCTTTCATTCTTGCCAAACTCTTTGCAGACCCCCGTGCAAGCTTTAGAACAAGATTTTGGATGTTTTCTTTCCTGGCAGAGTTTCTCCTTGCAAGATATGGTGGAAAAGCTTTTTACTGAGTGTAGAGCGGCAAGACACGCAGAAGACGCAGATACGCAGCTCTCCGAAGCTAAGTGCCGGTCCCGGGCTTCTTTCGGCACAAACCGCTCTCAGGAGCTCCCTGCGCTCGCCACAATGCTGTGTGTGCGAAGAAGCCGCTTCTTCGCCTCCGGGAGAATCGGCGAGCGGCAGCTTCCCAAAGGCGAAGATGCAAGCTGCAGCACGCAGGCACAGTGTGGGCAGCCTTCAGACTTAGAGAAAACAGTACTTTACCACTCTCCTGCCTTTTCCATGGTTATTCTATTGGAAAAGAACGAGTTTTGGACAACTACCTTTCATTCTTGCCAAACGCTTTGCAGACCCCCTTGCAAGCTTTAGAACAAGATTTTGGATGTTTTCTTTCCTGGCAGAGTTTCTCCTTGCAAGATATGGTGGAAAAGCATTTTGCTGAGTGTAGAGCGGCAAGACACGCAGAAGACGCAGATACGCAGCTCTCCGAAGCTAAGTGCCGGTCCCGGGCTTCTTTCGGCACAAACCGCTCTCAGGAGCTCCCTGCGCTCGCCACAATGCTCTGTGTGCGAAGAAGCCGCTTCTTCGCCTCCGGGAGAATCGGCGAGCGGCAGCTTCCCAAAGGCGAAGATGCAAGCTGCAGCACGCAGGCACAGTGTGGGCAGCCTTCAGACTTCGAGAAAACAGTACTTTACCACTCTCCTGCCTTTTCCATGGTTATTCTATTGGAAAAGAACGAGTTTTGGACAACTACCTTTCATTCTTGCCAAACTCTTTGCAGACCCCCGTGCAAGCTTTAGAACAAGATTTTGGATGTTTTCTTTCCTGGCAGAGTTTCTCCTTGCAAGATATGGTGGAAAAGCTTTTGGCTGAGTGTAGAGCGGCAAGACACGCAGAAGACGCAGATACGCAGCTCTCCGAAGCTAAGTGCCGGTCCCGGGCTTCTTTCGGCACAAACCGCTCTCAGGAGCTCCCTGCGCTCGCCACAATGCTGTGTGTGCGAAGAAGCCGCTTCTTCGCCTCCTGGAGAATCGGCGAGCGGCAGCTTCCCAAAGGCGAAGATGCAAGCTGCAGCACACAGGCACAGTGTGGGCAGCCTTCAAACTTAGAGAAAACAGTACTTTACCACTCTCCTGCCTTTTCCATGGTTATTCTATTGGAAAAGAACGAGTTTTGGACAACTACCTTTCATTCTTGCCAAACTCTTTGCAGACCCCCGTGCAAGCTTTAGAACAAGATTTTGGATGTTTTCTTTCCTGGCAGAGTTTCTCCTTGCAAGATATGGTGGAAAAGCTTTTTACTGAGTGTAGAGCGGCAAGACACGCAGAAGACGCAGATACGCAGCTCTCCGAAGCTAAGTGCCGGTCCCGGGCTTCTTTCGGCACAAACCGCTCTCAGGAGCTCCCTGCGCTCGCCACAATGCTGTGTGTGCGAAGAAGCCGCTTCTTCGCCTCCGGGAGAATCGGCGAGCGGCAGCTTCCCAAAGGCGAAGATGCAAGCTGCAGCACACAGGCACAGTGTGGGCAGCCTTCAGACTTCGAGAAAACAGTACTTTACCACTCTCCTGCCTTTTCCATGGTTATTCTATTGGAAAAGAACGAGTTTTGGACAACTACCTTTCATTCTTGCCAAACTCTTTGCAGACCCCCGTGCAAGCTTTAGAAGAAGATTTTGGATGTTTTCTTTCCTGGCAGAGTTTCTCCTTGCAAGATATGGTGGAAAAGCTTTTTGCTGAGTGTAGAGCGGCAAGACACGCAGAAGACGCAGATACGCAGCTCTCCGAAGCTAAGTGCCGGTCCCGGGCTTCTTTCGGCACAAACCGCTCTCAGGAGCTCCCTGCGCTCGCCACAATGCTCTGTGTGCGAAGAAGCCGCTTCTTCGCCTCCGGGAGAATCGGCGAGCGGCAGCTTCCCAAAGGCGAAGATGCAAGCTGCAGCACACAGGCACAGTGTGGGCAGCCTTCAGACTTCGAGAAAACAGTACTTTACCACTCTCCTGCCTTTTCCATGGTTATTCTATTGGAAAAGAACGAGTTTTGGACAACTACCTTTCATTCTTGCCAAACTCTTTGCAGACCCCCTTGCAAGCTTTAGAACAAGATTTTGGATGTTTTCTTTCCTGGCAGAGTTTCTCCTTGCAAGATATGGTGGAAAAGCTTTTTGCTGAGTGTAGAGCGGCAAGACACGCAGAAGACGCAGATACGCAGCTCTCCGAAGCTAAGTGCCGGTCCCGGGCTTCTTTCGGCACAAACCGCTCTCAGGAGCTCCCTGCGCTCGCCACAATGCTCTGTGTGCGAAGAAGCCGCTTCTTCGCCTCCTGGAGAATCGGCGAGCGGCAGCTTCCCAAAGGCGAAGATGCAAGCTGCAGCACACAGGCACAGTGTGGGCAGCCTTCAGACTTCGAGAAAACAGTACTTTACCACTCTCCTGCCTTTTCCATGGTTATTCTATTGGAAAAGAACGAGTTTTGGACAACTACCTTTCATTCTTGCCAAACTCTTTGCAGACCCCCGTGCAAGCTTTAGAACAAGATTTTGGATGTTTTCTTTCCTGGCAGAGTTTCTCCTTGCAAGATATGGTGGAAAAGCTTTTTGCTGAGTGTAGAGCGGCAAGACACGCAGAAGACGCAGATACGCAGCTCTCCGAAGCTAAGTGCCGGTCCCGGGCTTCTTTCGGCACAAACCGCTCTCAGGAGCTCCCTGCGCTCGCCACAATGCTCTGTGTGCGAAGAAGCCGCTTCTTCGCCTCCTGGAGAATCGGCGAGCGGCAGCTTCCCAAAGGCGAAGATGCAAGCTGCAGCACACAGGCACAGTGTGGGCAGCCTTCAAACTTAGAGAAAACAGTACTTTACCACTCTCCTGCCTTTTCCATGGTTATTCTATTGGAAAAGAACGAGTTTTGGACAACTACCTTTCATTCTTGCCAAACTCTTTGCAGACCCCCGTGCAAGCTTTAGAACAAGATTTTGGATGTTTTCTTTCCTGGCAGAGTTTCTCCTTGCAAGATATGGTGGAAAAGCTTTTTACTGAGTGTAGAGCGGCAAGACACGCAGAAGACGCAGATACGCAGCTCTCCGAAGCTAAGTGCCGGTCCCGGGCTTCTTTCGGCACAAACCGCTCTCAGGAGCTCCCTGCGCTCGCCACAATGCTGTGTGTGCGAAGAAGCCGCTTCTTCGCCTCCGGGAGAATCGGCGAGCGGCAGCTTCCCAAAGGCGAAGATGCAAGCTGCAGCACGCAGGCACAGTGTGGGCAGCCTTCAGACTTCGAGAAAACAGTACTTTACCACTCTCCTGCCTTTTCCATGGTTATTCTATTGGAAAAGAACGAGTTTTGGACAACTACCTTTCATTCTTGCCAAACGCTTTGCAGACCCCCGTGCAAGCTTTAGAACAAGATTTTGGATGTTTTCTTTCCTGGCAGAGTTTCTCCTTGCAAGATATGGTGGAAAAGCTTTTTGCTGAGTGTAGAGCGGCAAGACACGCAGAAGACGCAGATACGCAGCTCTCCGAAGCTAAGTGCCGGTCCCGGGCTTCTTTCGGCACAAACCGCTCTCAGGAGCTCCCTGCGCTCGCCACAATGCTCTGTGTGCGAAGAAGCCGCTTCTTCGCCTCCGGGAGAATCGGCGAGCGGCAGCTTCCCAAAGGCGAAGATGCAAGCTGCAGCACACAGGCACAGTGTGGGCAGCCTTCAGACTTCGAGAAAACAGTACTTTACCACTCTCCTGCCTTTTCCATGGTTATTCTATTGGAAAAGAACGAGTTTTGGACAACTACCTTTCATTCTTGCCAAACTCTTTGCAGACCCCCGTGCAAGCTTTAGAACAAGATTTTGGATGTTTTCTTTCCTGGCAGAGTTTCTCCTTGCAAGATATGGTGGAAAAGCTTTTTGCTGAGTGTAGAGCGGCAAGACACGCAGAAGACGCAGATACGCAGCTCTCCGAAGCTAAGTGCCGGTCCCGGGCTTCTTTCGGCACAAACCGCTCTCAGGAGCTCCCTGCGCTCGCCACAATGCTCTGTGTGCGAAGAAGCCGCTTCTTCGCCTCCTGGAGAATCGGCGAGCGGCAGCTTCCCAAAGGCGAAGATGCAAGCTGCAGCACACAGGCACAGTGTGGGCAGCCTTCAAACTTAGAGAAAACAGTACTTTACCACTCTCCTGCCTTTTCCATGGTTATTCTATTGGAAAAGAACGAGTTTTGGACAACTACCTTTCATTCTTGCCAAACTCTTTGCAGACCCCCGTGCAAGCTTTAGAAGAAGATTTTGGATGTTTTCTTTCCTGGCAGAGTTTCTCCTTGCAAGATATGGTGGAAAAGCTTTTTGCTGAGTGTAGAGCGGCAAGACACGCAGAAGACGCAGATACGCAGCTCTCCGAAGCTAAGTGCCGGTCCCGGGCTTCTTTCGGCACAAACCGCTCTCAGGAGCTCCCTGCGCTCGCCACAATGCTCTGTGTGCGAAGAAGCCGCTTCTTCGCCTCCGGGAGAATCGGCGAGCGGCAGCTTCCCAAAGGCGAAGATGCAAGCTGCAGCACGCAGGCACAGTGTGGGCAGCCTTCAGACTTAGAGAAAACAGTACTTTACCACTCTCCTGCCTTTTCCATGGTTATTCTATTGGAAAAGAACGAGTTTTGGACAACTACCTTTCATTCTTGCCAAACGCTTTGCAGACCCCCTTGCAAGCTTTAGAACAAGATTTTGGATGTTTTCTTTCCTGGCAGAGTTTCTCCTTGCAAGATATGGTGGAAAAGCTTTTTGCTGAGTGTAGAGCGGCAAGACACGCAGAAGACGCAGATACGCAGCTCTCCGAAGCTAAGTGCCGGTCCCGGGCTTCTTTCGGCACAAACCGCTCTCAGGAGCTCCCTGCGCTCGCCACAATGCTCTGTGTGCGAAGAAGCCGCTTCTTCGCCTCCGGGAGAATCGGCGAGCGGCAGCTTCCCAAAGGCGAAGATGCAAGCTGCAGCACACAGGCACAGTGTGGGCAGCCTTCAGACTTCGAGAAAACAGTACTTTACCACTCTCCTGCCTTTTCCATGGTTATTCTATTGGAAAAGAACGAGTTTTGGACAACTACCTTTCATTCTTGCCAAACTCTTTGCAGACCCCCGTGCAAGCTTTAGAAGAAGATTTTGGATGTTTTCTTTCCTGGCAGAGTTTCTCCTTGCAAGATATGGTGGAAAAGCTTTTTGCTGAGTGTAGAGCGGCAAGACACGCAGAAGACGCAGATACGCAGCTCTCCGAAGCTAAGTGCCGGTCCCGGGCTTCTTTCGGCACAAACCGCTCTCAGGAGCTCCCTGCGCTCGCCACAATGCTCTGTGTGCGAAGAAGCCGCTTCTTCGCCTCCTGGAGAATCGGCGAGCGGCAGCTTCCCAAAGGCGAAGATGCAAGCTGCAGCACACAGGCACAGTGTGGGCAGCCTTCAAACTTAGAGAAAACAGTACTTTACCACTCTCCTGCCTTTTCCATGGTTATTCTATTGGAAAAGAACGAGTTTTGGACAACTACCTTTCATTCTTGCCAAACTCTTTGCAGACCCCCGTGCAAGCTTTAGAACAAGATTTTGGATGTTTTCTTTCCTGGCAGAGTTTCTCCTTGCAAGATATGGTGGAAAAGCTTTTTACTGAGTGTAGAGCGGCAAGACACGCAGAAGACGCAGATACGCAGCTCTCCGAAGCTAAGTGCCGGTCCCGGGCTTCTTTCGGCACAAACCGCTCTCAGGAGCTCCCTGCGCTCGCCACAATGCTGTGTGTGCGAAGAAGCCACTTCTTCGCCTCCGGGAGAATCGGCGAGCGGCAGCTTCCCAAAGGCGAAGATGCAAGCTGCAGCACACAGGCACAGTGTGGGCAGCCTTCAGACTTAGAGAAAACAGTACTTTACCACTCTCCTGCCTTTTCCATGGTTATTCTATTGGAAAAGAACGAGTTTTGGACAACTACCTTTCATTCTTGCCAAACTCTTTGCAGACCCCCGTGCAAGCTTTAGAAGAAGATTTTGGATGTTTTCTTTCCTGGCAGAGTTTCTCCTTGCAAGATATGGTGGAAAAGCTTTTTGCTGAGTGTAGAGCGGCAAGACACGCACAAGACGCAGATACGCAGCTCTCCGAAGCTAAGTGCCGGTCCCGGGCTTCTTTCGGCACAAACCGCTCTCAGGAGCTCCCTGCGCTCGCCACAATGCTCTGTGTGCGAAGAAGCCGCTTCTTCGCCTCCGGGAGAATCGGCGAGCGGCAGCTTCCCAAAGGCGAAGATGCAAGCTGCAGCACACAGGCACAGTGTGGGCAGCCTTCAAACTTAGAGAAAACAGTACTTTACCACTCTCCTGCCTTTTCCATGGTTATTCTATTGGAAAAGAACGAGTTTTGGACAACTACCTTTCATTCTTGCCAAACTCTTTGCAGACCCCCGTGCAAGCTTTAGAACAAGATTTTGGATGTTTTCTTTCCTGGCAGAGTTTCTCCTTGCAAGATATGGTGGAAAAGCTTTTTACTGAGTGTAGAGCGGCAAGACACGCAGAAGACGCAGATACGCAGCTCTCCGAAGCTAAGTGCCGGTCCCGGGCTTCTTTCGGCACAAACCGCTCTCAGGAGCTCCCTGCGCTCGCCACAATGCTGTGTGTGCGAAGAAGCCGCTTCTTCGCCTCCGGGAGAATCGGCGAGCGGCAGCTTCCCAAAGGCGAAGATGCAAGCTGCAGCACACAGGCACAGTGTGGGCAGCCTTCAGACTTAGAGAAAACAGTACTTTACCACTCTCCTGCCTTTTCCATGGTTATTCTATTGGAAAAGAACGAGTTTTGGACAACTACCTTTCATTCTTGCCAAACTCTTTGCAGACCCCCGTGCAAGCTTTAGAACAAGATTTTGGATGTTTTCTTTCCTGGCAGAGTTTCTCCTTGCAAGATATGGTGGAAAAGCTTTTTGCTGAGTGTAGAGCGGCAAGACACGCAGAAGACGCAGATACGCAGCTCTCCGAAGCTAAGTGCCGGTCCCGGGCTTCTTTCGGCACAAACCGCTCTCAGGAGCTCCCTGCGCTCGCCACAATGCTCTGTGTGCGAAGAAGCCGCTTCTTCGCCTCCGGGAGAATCGGCGAGCGGCAGCTTCCCAAAGGCGAAGATGCAAGCTGCAGCACGCAGGCACAGTGTGGGCAGCCTTCAGACTTAGAGAAAACAGTACTTTACCACTCTCCTGCCTTTTCCATGGTTATTCTATTGGAAAAGAACGAGTTTTGGACAACTACCTTTCATTCTTGCCAAACGCTTTGCAGACCCCCTTGCAAGCTTTAGAACAAGATTTTGGATGTTTTCTTTCCTGGCAGAGTTTCTCCTTGCAAGATATGGTGGAAAAGCTTTTTGCTGAGTGTAGAGCGGCAAGACACGCAGAAGACGCAGATACGCAGCTCTCCGAAGCTAAGTGCCGGTCCCGGGCTTCTTTCGGCACAAACCGCTCTCAGGAGCTCCCTGCACTCGCCACAATGCTCTGTGTGCGAAGAAGCCGCTTCTTCGCCTCCGGGAGAATCGGCGAGCGGCAGCTTCCCAAAGGCGAAGATGCAAGCTGCAGCACACAGGCACAGTGTGGGCAGCCTTCAGACTTCGAGAAAACAGTACTTTACCACTCTCCTGCCTTTTCCATGGTTATTCTATTGGAAAAGAACGAGTTTTGGACAACTACCTTTCATTCTTGCCAAACTCTTTGCAGACCCCCGTGCAAGCTTTAGAACAAGATTTTGGATGTTTTCTTTCCTGGCAGAGTTTCTCCTTGCAAGATATGCTGGAAAAGCTTTTTGCTGAGTGTAGAGCGGCAAGACACGCAGAAGACGCAGATACGCAGCTCTCCGAAGCTAAGTGCCGGTCCCGGGCTTCTTTCGGCACAAACCGCTCTCAGGAGCTCCCTGCGCTCGCCACAATGCTCTGTGTGCGAAGAAGCCGCTTCTTCGCCTCCGGGAGAATCGGCGAGCGGCAGCTTCCCAAAGGCGAAGATGCAAGCTGCAGCACACAGGCACAGTGTGGGCAGCCTTCAAACTTAGAGAAAACAGTACTTTACCACTCTCCTGCCTTTTCCATGGTTATTCTATTGGAAAAGAACGAGTTTTGGACAACTACCTTTCATTCTTGCCAAACTCTTTGCAGACCCCCGTGCAAGCTTTAGAACAAGATTTTGGATGTTTTCTTTCCTGGCAGAGTTTCTCCTTGCAAGATATGGTGGAAAAGCTTTTTACTGAGTGTAGAGCGGCAAGACACGCAGAAGACGCAGATACGCAGCTCTCCGAAGCTAAGTGCCGGTCCCGGGCTTCTTTCGGCACAAACCGCTCTCAGGAGCTCCCTGCGCTCGCCACAATGCTGTGTGTGCGAAGAAGCCGCTTCTTCGCCTCCGGGAGAATCGGCGAGCGGCAGCTTCCCAAAGGCGAAGATGCAAGCTGCAGCACACAGGCACAGTGTGGGCAGCCTTCAGACTTAGAGAAAACAGTACTTTACCACTCTCCTGCCTTTTCCATGGTTATTCTATTGGAAAAGAACGAGTTTTGGACAACTACCTTTCATTCTTGCCAAACTCTTTGCAGACCCCCGTGCAAGCTTTAGAACAAGATTTTGGATGTTTTCTTTCCTGGCAGAGTTTCTCCTTGCAAGATATGGTGGAAAAGCTTTTTGCTGAGTGTAGAGCGGCAAGACACGCAGAAGACGCAGATACGCAGCTCTCCGAAGCTAAGTGCCGGTCCCGGGCTTCTTTCGGCACAAACCGCTCTCAGGAGCTCCCTGCGCTCGCCACAATGCTCTGTGTGCGAAGAAGCCGCTTCTTCGCCTCCGGGAGAATCGGCGAGCGGCAGCTTCCCAAAGGCGAAGATGCAAGCTGCAGCACACAGGCACAGTGTGGGCAGCCTTCAGACTTCGAGAAAACAGTACTTGACCACTCTCCTGCCTTTTCCATGGTTATTCTATTGGAAAAGAACGAGTTTTGGACAACTACCTTTCATTCTTGCCAAACTCTTTGCAGACCCCCGTGCAAGCTTTAGAACAAGATTTTGGATGTTTTCTTTCCTGGCAGAGTTTCTCCTTGCAAGATATGGTGGAAAAGCTTTTTGCTGAGTGTAGAGCGGCAAGACACGCAGAAGACGCAGATACGCAGCTCTCCGAAGCTAAGTGCCGGTCCCGGGCTTCTTTCGGCACAAACCGCTCTCAGGAGCTCCCTGCGCTCGCCACAATGCTCTGTGTGCGAAGAAGCCGCTTCTTCGCCTCCGGGAGAATCGGCGAGCGGCAGCTTCCCAAAGGCGAAGATGCAAGCTGCAGCACACAGGCACAGTGTGGGCAGCCTTCAAACTTAGAGAAAACAGTACTTTACCACTCTCCTGCCTTTTCCATGGTTATTCTATTGGAAAAGAACGAGTTTTGGACAACTACCTTTCATTCTTGCCAAACTCTTTGCAGACCCCCGTGCAAGCTTTAGAACAAGATTTTGGATGTTTTCTTTCCTGGCAGAGTTTCTCCTTGCAAGATATGGTGGAAAAGCTTTTTACTGAGTGTAGAGCGGCAAGACACGCAGAAGACGCAGATACGCAGCTCTCCGAAGCTAAGTGCCGGTCCCGGGCTTCTTTCGGCACAAACCGCTCTCAGGAGCTCCCTGCGCTCGCCACAATGCTGTGTGTGCGAAGAAGCCGCTTCTTCGCCTCCGGGAGAATCGGCGAGCGGCAGCTTCCCAAAGGCGAAGATGCAAGCTGCAGCACACAGGCACAGTGTGGGCAGCCTTCAGACTTAGAGAAAACAGTACTTTACCACTCTCCTGCCTTTTCCATGGTTATTCTATTGGAAAAGAACGAGTTTTGGACAACTACCTTTCATTCTTGCCAAACGCTTTGCAGACCCCCTTGCAAGCTTTAGAACAAGATTTTGGATGTTTTCTTTCCTGGCAGAGTTTCTCCTTGCAAGATATGGTGGAAAAGCTTTTTGCTGAGTGTAGAGCGGCAAGACACGCAGAAGACGCAGATACGCAGCTCTCCGAAGCTAAGTGCCGGTCCCGGGCTTCTTTCGGCACAAACCGCTCTCAGGAGCTCCCTGCGCTCGCCACAATGCTCTGTGTGCGAAGAAGCCGCTTCTTCGCCTCCGGGAGAATCGGCGAGCGGCAGCTTCCCAAAGGCGAAGATGCAAGCTGCAGCACACAGGCACAGTGTGGGCAGCCTTCAGACTTCGAGAAAACAGTACTTTACCACTCTCCTGCCTTTTCCATGGTTATTCTATTGGAAAAGAACGAGTTTTGGACAACTACCTTTCATTCTTGCCAAACTCTTTGCAGACCCCCGTGCAAGCTTTAGAACAAGATTTTGGATGTTTTCTTTCCTGGCAGAGTTTCTCCTTGCAAGATATGGTGGAAAAGCTTTTTGCTGAGTGTAGAGCGGCAAGACACGCAGAAGACGCAGATACGCAGCTCTCCGAAGCTAAGTGCCGGTCCCGGGCTTCTTTCGGCACAAACCGCTCTCAGGAGCTCCCTGCGCTCGCCACAATGCTCTGTGTGCGAAGAAGCCGCTTCTTCGCCTCCTGGAGAATCGGCGAGCGGCAGCTTCCCAAAGGCGAAGATGCAAGCTGCAACACACAGGCACAGTGTGGGCAGCCTTCAAACTTAGAGAAAACAGTACTTTACCACTCTCCTGCCTTTTCCATGGTTATTCTATTGGAAAAGAACGAGTTTTGGACAACTACCTTTCATTCTTGCCAAACTCTTTGCAGACCCCCGTGCAAGCTTTAGAACAAGATTTTGGATGTTTTCTTTCCTGGCAGAGTTTCTCCTTGCAAGATATGGTGGAAAAGCTTTTTACTGAGTGTAGAGCGGCAAGACACGCAGAAGACGCAGATACGCAGCTCTCCGAAGCTAAGTGCCGGTCCCGGGCTTCTTTCGGCACAAACCGCTCTCAGGAGCTCCCTGCGCTCGCCACAATGCTGTGTGTGCGAAGAAGCCGCTTCTTCGCCTGCGGGAGAATCGGCGAGCGGCAGCTTCCCAAAGGCGAAGATGCAAGCTGCAGCACACAGGCACAGTGTGGGCAGCCTTCAGACTTAGAGAAAACAGTACTTTACCACTCTCCTGCCTTTTCCATGGTTATTCTATTGGAAAAGAACGAGTTTTGGACAACTACCTTTCATTCTTGCCAAACTCTTTGCAGACCCCCGTGCAAGCTTTAGAAGAAGATTTTGGATGTTTTCTTTCCTGGCAGAGTTTCTCCTTGCAAGATATGGTGGAAAAGCTTTTTGCTGAGTGTAGAGCGGCAAGACACGCAGAAGACGCAGATACGCAGCTCTCCGAAGCTAAGTGCCGGTCCCGGGCTTCTTTCGGCACAAACCGCTCTCAGGAGCTCCCTGCGCTCGCCACAATGCTCTGTGTGCGAAGAAGCCGCTTCTTCGCCTGCGGGAGAATCGGCGAGCGGCAGCTTCCCAAAGGCGAAGATGCAAGCTGCAGCACACAGGCACAGTGTGGGCAGCCTTCAGACTTCGAGAAAACAGTACTTTACCACTCTCCTGCCTTTTCCATGGTTATTCTATTGGAAAAGAACGAGTTTTGGACAACTACCTTTCATTCTTGCCAAACTCTTTGCAGACCCCCGTGCAAGCTTTAGAACAAGATTTTGGATGTTTTCTTTCCTGGCAGAGTTTCTCCTTGCAAGATATGGTGGAAAAGCTTTTTGCTGAGTGTAGAGCGGCAAGACACGCAGAAGACGCAGATACGCAGCTCTCCGAAGCTAAGTGCCGGTCCCGGGCTTCTTTCGGCACAAACCGCTCTCAGGAGCTCCCTGCGCTCGCCACAATGCTCTGTGTGCGAAGAAGCCGCTTCTTCGCCTCCGGGAGAATCGGCGAGCGGCAGCTTCCCAAAGGCGAAGATGCAAGCTGCAGCACGCAGGCACAGTGTGGGCAGCCTTCAGACTTAGAGAAAACAGTACTTTACCACTCTCCTGCCTTTTCCATGGTTATTCTATTGGAAAAGAACGAGTTTTGGACAACTACCTTTCATTCTTGCCAAACTCTTTGCAGACCCCCGTGCAAGCTTTAGAAGAAGATTTTGGATGTTTTCTTTCCTGGCAGAGTTTCTCCTTGCAAGATATGGTGGAAAAGCTTTTTGCTGAGTGTAGAGCGGCAAGACACGCAGAAGACGCAGATACGCAGCTCTCCGAAGCTAAGTGCCGGTCCCGGGCTTCTTTCGGCACAAACCGCTCTCAGGAGCTCCCTGCGCTCGCCACAATGCTCTGTGTGCGAAGAAGCCGCTTCTTCGCCTCCGGGAGAATCGGCGAGCGGCAGCTTCCCAAAGGCGAAGATGCAAGCTGCAGCACGCAGGCACAGTGTGGGCAGCCTTCAGACTTAGAGAAAACAGTACTTTACCACTCTCCTGCCTTTTCCATGGTTATTCTATTGGAAAAGAACGAGTTTTGGACAACTACCTTTCATTCTTGCCAAACTCTTTGCAGACCCCCGTGCAAGCTTTAGAACAAGATTTTGGATGTTTTCTTTCCTGGCAGAGTTTCTCCTTGCAAGATATGGTGGAAAAGCTTTTTGCTGAGTGTAGAGCGGCAAGACACGCAGAAGACGCAGATACGCAGCTCTCCGAAGCTAAGTGCCGGTCCCGGGCTTCTTTCGGCACAAACCGCTCTCAGGAGCTCCCTGCGCTCGCCACAATGCTCTGTGTGCGAAGAAGCCGCTTCTTCGCCTCCGGGAGAATCGGCGAGCGGCAGCTTCCCAAAGGCGAAGATGCAAGCTGCAGCACACAGGCACAGTGTGGGCAGCCTTCAGACTTCGAGAAAACAGTACTTTACCACTCTCCTGCCTTTTCCATGGTTATTCTATTGGAAAAGAACGAGTTTTGGACAACTACCTTTCATTCTTGCCAAACTCTTTGCAGACCCCCTTGCAAGCTTTAGAACAAGATTTTGGATGTTTTCTTTCCTGGCAGAGTTTCTCCTTGCAAGATATGGTGGAAAAGCTTTTTGCTGAGTGTAGAGCGGCAAGACACGCAGAAGACGCAGATACGCAGCTCTCCGAAGCTAAGTGCCGGTCCCGGGCTTCTTTCGGCACAAACCGCTCTCAGGAGCTCCCTGCGCTCGCCACAATGCTCTGTGTGCGAAGAAGCCGCTTCTTCGCCTCCGGGAGAATCGGCGAGCGGCAGCTTCCCAAAGGCGAAGATGCAAGCTGCAGCACACAGGCACAGTGTGGGCAGCCTTCAGACTTAGAGAAAACAGTACTTTACCACTCTCCTGCCTTTTCCATGGTTATTCTATTGGAAAAGAACGAGTTTTGGACAACTACCTTTCATTCTTGCCAAACTCTTTGCAGACCCCCGTGCAAGCTTTAGAACAAGATTTTGGATGTTTTCTTTCCTGGCAGAGTTTCTCCTTGCAAGATATGGTGGAAAAGCTTTTTGCTGAGTGTAGAGCGGCAAGACACGCAGAAGACGCAGATACGCAGCTCTCCGAAGCTAAGTGCCGGTCCCGGGCTTCTTTCGGCACAAACCGCTCTCAGGAGCTCCCTGCGCTTGCCACAATGCTCTGTGTGCGAAGAAGCCGCTTCTTCGCCTCCGGGAGAATCGGCGAGCGGCAGCTTCCCAAAGGCGAAGATGCAAGCTGCAGCACACAGGCACAGTGTGGGCAGCCTTCAGACTTAGAGAAAACAGTACTTTACCACTCTCCTGCCTTTTCCATGGTTATTCTATTGGAAAAGAACGAGTTTTGGACAACTACCTTTCATTCTTGCCAAACTCTTTGCAGACCCCCGTGCAAGCTTTAGAAGAAGATTTTGGATGTTTTCTTTCCTGGCAGAGTTTCTCCTTGCAAGATATGGTGGAAAAGCTTTTTGCTGAGTGTAGAGCGGCAAGACACGCAGAAGACGCAGATACGCAGCTCTCCGAAGCTAAGTGCCGGTCCCGGGCTTCTTTCGGCACAAACCGCTCTCAGGAGCTCCCTGCGCTCGCCACAATGCTCTGTGTGCGAAGAAGCCGCTTCTTCGCCTCCGGGAGAATCGGCGAGCGGCAGCTTCCCAAAGGCGAAGATGCAAGCTGCAGCACGCAGGCACAGTGTGGGCAGCCTTCAGACTTAGAGAAAACAGTACTTTACCACTCTCCTGCCTTTTCCATGGTTATTCTATTGGAAAAGAACGAGTTTTGGACAACTACCTTTCATTCTTGCCAAACTCTTTGCAGACCCCCGTGCAAGCTTTAGAAGAAGATTTTGGATGTTTTCTTTCCTGGCAGAGTTTCTCCTTGCAAGATATGGTGGAAAAGCTTTTTGCTGAGTGTAGAGCGGCAAGACACGCAGAAGACGCAGATACGCAGCTCTCCGAAGCTAAGTGCCGGTCCCGGGCTTCTTTCGGCACAAACCGCTCTCAGGAGCTCCCTGCGCTCGCCACAATGCTCTGTGTGCGAAGAAGCCGCTTCTTCGCCTCCGGGAGAATCGGCGAGCGGCAGCTTCCCAAAGGCGAAGATGCAAGCTGCAGCACGCAGGCACAGTGTGGGCAGCCTTCAGACTTAGAGAAAACAGTACTTTACCACTCTCCTGCCTTTTCCATGGTTATTCTATTGGAAAAGAACGAGTTTTGGACAACTACCTTTCATTCTTGCCAAACTCTTTGCAGACCCCCGTGCAAGCTTTAGAACAAGATTTTGGATGTTTTCTTTCCTGGCAGAGTTTCTCCTTGCAAGATATGGTGGAAAAGCTTTTTGCTGAGTGTAGAGCGGCAAGACACGCAGAAGACGCAGATACGAGGCTCTCCGAAGCTAAGTGCCGGTCCCGGGCTTCTTTCGGCACAAACCGCTCTCAGGAGCTCCCTGCGCTCGCCACAATGCTCTGTGTGCGAAGAAGCCGCTTCTTCGCCTCCGGGAGAATCGGCGAGCGGCAGCTTCCCAAAGGCGAAGATGCAAGCTGCAGCACACAGGCACAGTGTGGGCAGCCTTCAGACTTAGAGAAAACAGTACTTTACCACTCTCCTGCCTTTTCCATGGTTATTCTATTGGAAAAGAACGAGTTTTGGACAACTACCTTTCATTCTTGCCAAACTCTTTGCAGACCCCCTTGCAAGCTTTAGAACAAGATTTTGGATGTTTTCTTTCCTGGCAGAGTTTCTCCTTGCAAGATATGGTGGAAAAGCTTTTTGCTGAGTGTAGAGCGGCAAGACACGCAGAAGACGCAGATACGCAGCTCTCCGAAGCTAAGTGCCGGTCCCGGGCTTCTTTCGGCACAAACCGCTCTCAGGAGCTCCCTGCGCTCGCCACAATGCTCTGTGTGCGAAGAAGCCGCTTCTTCGCCTCCGGGAGAATCGGCGAGCGGCAGCTTCCCAAAGGCGAAGATGCAAGCTGCAGCACACAGGCACAGTGTGGGCAGCCTTCAGACTTAGAGAAAACAGTACTTTACCACTCTCCTGCCTTTTTCATGGTTATTCTATTGGAAAAGAACGAGTTTTGGACAACTACCTTTCATTCTTGCCAAACTCTTTGCAGACCCCCGTGCAAGCTTTAGAACAAGATTTTGGATGTTTTCTTTCCTGGCAGAGTTTCTCCTTGCAAGATATGGTGGAAAAGCTTTTTGCTGAGTGTAGAGCGGCAAGACACGCAGAAGACGCAGATACGCAGCTCTCCGAAGCTAAGTGCCGGTCCCGGGCTTCTTTCGGCACAAACCGCTCTCAGGAGCTCCCTGCGCTCGCCACAATGCTCTGTGTGCGAAGAAGCCGCTTCTTCGCCTCCGGGAGAATCGGCGAGCGGCAGCTTCCCAAAGGCGAAGATGCAAGCTGCAGCACACAGGCACAGTGTGGGCAGCCTTCAGACTTCGAGAAAACAGTACTTGACCACTCTCCTGCCTTTTCCATGGTTATTCTATTGGAAAAGAACGAGTTTTGGACAACTACCTTTCATTCTTGCCAAACTCTTTGCAGACCCCCGTGCAAGCTTTAGAACAAGATTTTGGATGTTTTCTTTCCTGGCAGAGTTTCTCCTTGCAAGATATGGTGGAAAAGCTTTTTGCTGAGTGTAGAGCGGCAAGACACGCAGAAGACGCAGATACGCAGCTCTCCGAAGCTAAGTGCCGGTCCCGGGCTTCTTTCGGCACAAACCGCTCTCAGGAGCTCCCTGCGCTTGCCACAATGCTCTGTGTGCGAAGAAGCCGCTTCTTCGCCTCCGGGAGAATCGGCGAGCGGCAGCTTCCCAAAGGCGAAGATGCAAGCTGCAGCACACAGGCACAGTGTGGGCAGCCTTCAGACTTAGAGAAAACAGTACTTTACCACTCTCCTGCCTTTTCCATGGTTATTCTATTGGAAAAGAACGAGTTTTGGACAACTACCTTTCATTCTTGCCAAACTCTTTGCAGACCCCCGTGCAAGCTTTAGAAGAAGATTTTGGATGTTTTCTTTCCTGGCAGAGTTTCTCCTTGCAAGATATGGTGGAAAAGCTTTTTGCTGAGTGTAGAGCGGCAAGACACGCAGAAGACGCAGATACGCAGCTCTCCGAAGCTAAGTGCCGGTCCCGGGCTTCTTTCGGCACAAACCGCTCTCAGGAGCTCCCTGCGCTCGCCACAATGCTCTGTGTGCGAAGAAGCCGCTTCTTCGCCTCCGGGAGAATCGGCGAGCGGCAGCTTCCCAAAGGCGAAGATGCAAGCTGCAGCACGCAGGCACAGTGTGGGCAGCCTTCAGACTTAGAGAAAACAGTACTTTACCACTCTCCTGCCTTTTCCATGGTTATTCTATTGGAAAAGAACGAGTTTTGGACAACTACCTTTCATTCTTGCCAAACTCTTTGCAGACCCCCGTGCAAGCTTTAGAACAAGATTTTGGATGTTTTCTTTCCTGGCAGAGTTTCTCCTTGCAAGATATGGTGGAAAAGCTTTTTGCTGAGTGTAGAGCGGCAAGACACGCAGAAGACGCAGATACGCAGCTCTCCGAAGCTAAGTGCCGGTCCCGGGCTTCTTTCGGCACAAACCGCTCTCAGGAGCTCCCTGCGCTCGCCACAATGCTCTGTGTGCGAAGAAGCCGCTTCTTCGCCTCCGGGAGAATCGGCGAGCGGCAGCTTCCCAAAGGCGAAGATGCAAGCTGCAGCACGCAGGCACAGTGTGGGCAGCCTTCAGACTTAGAGAAAACAGTACTTTACCACTCTCCTGCCTTTTCCATGGTTATTCTATTGGAAAAGAACGAGTTTTGGACAACTACCTTTCATTCTTGCCAAACTCTTTGCAGACCCCCGTGCAAGCTTTAGAACAAGATTTTGGATGTTTTCTTTCCTGGCAGAGTTTCTCCTTGCAAGATATGGTGGAAAAGCTTTTTGCTGAGTGTAGAGCGGCAAGACACGCAGAAGACGCAGATACGCAGCTCTCCGAAGCTAAGTGCCGGTCCCGGGCTTCTTTCGGCACAAACCGCTCTCAGGAGCTCCCTGCGCTCGCCACAATGCTCTGTGTGCGAAGAAGCCGCTTCTTCGCCTCCGGGAGAATCGGCGAGCGGCAGCTTCCCAAAGGCGAAGATGCAAGCTGCAGCACGCAGGCACAGTGTGGGCAGCCTTCAGACTTAGAGAAAACAGTACTTTACCACTCTCCTGCCTTTTCCATGGTTATTCTATTGGAAAAGAACGAGTTTTGGACAACTACCTTTCATTCTTGCCAAACTCTTTGCAGACCCCCGTGCAAGCTTTAGAACAAGATTTTGGATGTTTTCTTTCCTGGCAGAGTTTCTCCTTGCAAGATATGGTGGAAAAGCTTTTTGCTGAGTGTAGAGCGGCAAGACACGCAGAAGACGCAGATACGAGGCTCTCCGAAGCTAAGTGCCGGTCCCGGGCTTCTTTCGGCACAAACCGCTCTCAGGAGCTCCCTGCGCTCGCCACAATGCTCTGTGTGCGAAGAAGCCGCTTCTTCGCCTCCTGGAGAATCGGCGAGCGGCAGCTTCCCAAAGGCGAAGATGCAAGCTGCAGCACACAGGCACAGTGTGGGCAGCCTTCAGACTTAGAGAAAACAGTACTTTACCACTCTCCTGCCTTTTTCATGGTTATTCTATTGGAAAAGAACGAGTTTTGGACAACTACCTTTCATTCTTGCCAAACTCTTTGCAGACCCCCGTGCAAGCTTTAGAACAAGATTTTGGATGTTTTCTTTCCTGGCAGAGTTTCTCCTTGCAAGATATGGTGGAAAAGCTTTTTGCTGAGTGTAGAGCGGCAAGACACGCAGAAGACGCAGATACGCAGCTCTCCGAAGCTAAGTGCCGGTCCCGGGCTTCTTTCGGCACAAACCGCTCTCAGGAGCTCCCTGCGCTCGCCACAATGCTCTGTGTGCGAAGAAGCCGCTTCTTCGCCTCCTGGAGAATCGGCGAGCGGCAGCTTCCCAAAGGCGAAGATGCAAGCTGCAGCACACAGGCACAGTGTGGGCAGCCTTCAGACTTAGAGAAAACAGTACTTTACCACTCTCCTGCCTTTTTCATGGTTATTCTATTGGAAAAGAACGAGTTTTGGACAACTACCTTTCATTCTTGCCAAACTCTTTGCAGACCCCCGTGCAAGCTTTAGAACAAGATTTTGGATGTTTTCTTTCCTGGCAGAGTTTCTCCTTGCAAGATATGGTGGAAAAGCTTTTTGCTGAGTGTAGAGCGGCAAGACACGCAGAAGACGCAGATACGCAGCTCTCCGAAGCTAAGTGCCGGTCCCGGGCTTCTTTCGGCACAAACCGCTCTCAGGAGCTCCCTGCGCTTGCCACAATGCTCTGTGTGCGAAGAAGCCGCTTCTTCGCCTCCGGGAGAATCGGCGAGCGGCAGCTTCCCAAAGGCGAAGATGCAAGCTGCAGCACGCAGGCACAGTGTGGGCAGCCTTCAGACTTAGAGAAAACAGTACTTTACCACTCTCCTGCCTTTTCCATGGTTATTCTATTGGAAAAGAACGAGTTTTGGACAACTACCTTTCATTCTTGCCAAACTCTTTGCAGACCCCCGTGCAAGCTTTAGAAGAAGATTTTGGATGTTTTCTTTCCTGGCAGAGTTTCTCCTTGCAAGATATGGTGGAAAAGCTTTTTGCTGAGTGTAGAGCGGCAAGACACGCAGAAGACGCAGATACGCAGCTCTCCGAAGCTAAGTGCCGGTCCCGGGCTTCTTTCGGCACAAACCGCTCTCAGGAGCTCCCTGCGCTCGCCACAATGCTCTGTGTGCGAAGAAGCCGCTTCTTCGCCTCCGGGAGAATCGGCGAGCGGCAGCTTCCCAAAGGCGAAGATGCAAGCTGCAGCACGCAGGCACAGTGTGGGCAGCCTTCAGACTTAGAGAAAACAGTACTTTACCACTCTCCTGCCTTTTCCATGGTTATTCTATTGGAAAAGAACGAGTTTTGGACAACTACCTTTCATTCTTGCCAAACTCTTTGCAGACCCCCGTGCAAGCTTTAGAAGAAGATTTTGGATGTTTTCTTTCCTGGCAGAGTTTCTCCTTGCAAGATATGGTGGAAAAGCTTTTTGCTGAGTGTAGAGCGGCAAGACACGCAGAAGACGCAGATACGCAGCTCTCCGAAGCTAAGTGCCGGTCCCGGGCTTCTTTCGGCACAAACCGCTCTCAGGAGCTCCCTGCGCTCGCCACAATGCTCTGTGTGCGAAGAAGCCGCTTCTTCGCCTCCGGGAGAATCGGCGAGCGGCAGCTTCCCAAAGGCGAAGATGCAAGCTGCAGCACGCAGGCACAGTGTGGGCAGCCTTCAGACTTAGAGAAAACAGTACTTTACCACTCTCCTGCCTTTTCCATGGTTATTCTATTGGAAAAGAACGAGTTTTGGACAACTACCTTTCATTCTTGCCAAACTCTTTGCAGACCCCCGTGCAAGCTTTAGAACAAGATTTTGGATGTTTTCTTTCCTGGCAGAGTTTCTCCTTGCAAGATATGGTGGAAAAGCTTTTTGCTGAGTGTAGAGCGGCAAGACACGCAGAAGACGCAGATACGCAGCTCTCCGAAGCTAAGTGCCGGTCCCGGGCTTCTTTCGGCACAAACCGCTCTCAGGAGCTCCCTGCGCTCGCCACAATGCTCTGTGTGCGAAGAAGCCGCTTCTTCGCCTCCGGGAGAATCGGCGAGCGGCAGCTTCCCAAAGGCGAAGATGCAAGCTGCAGCACGCAGGCACAGTGTGGGCAGCCTTCAGACTTAGAGAAAACAGTACTTTACCACTCTCCTGCCTTTTCCATGGTTATTCTATTGGAAAAGAACGAGTTTTGGACAACTACCTTTCATTCTTGCCAAACTCTTTGCAGACCCCCGTGCAAGCTTTAGAACAAGATTTTGGATGTTTTCTTTCCTGGCAGAGTTTCTCCTTGCAAGATATGGTGGAAAAGCTTTTTGCTGAGTGTAGAGCGGCAAGACACGCAGAAGACGCAGATACGCAGCTCTCCGAAGCTAAGTGCCGGTCCCGGGCTTCTTTCGGCACAAACCGCTCTCAGGAGCTCCCTGCGCTCGCCACAATGCTCTGTGTGCGAAGAAGCCGCTTCTTCGCCTCCGGGAGAATCGGCGAGCGGCAGCTTCCCAAAGGCGAAGATGCAAGCTGCAGCACGCAGGCACAGTGTGGGCAGCCTTCAGACTTAGAGAAAACAGTACTTTACCACTCTCCTGCCTTTTCCATGGTTATTCTATTGGAAAAGAACGAGTTTTGGACAACTACCTTTCATTCTTGCCAAACTCTTTGCAGACCCCCGTGCAAGCTTTAGAACAAGATTTTGGATGTTTTCTTTCCTGGCAGAGTTTCTCCTTGCAAGATATGGTGGAAAAGCTTTTTGCTGAGTGTAGAGCGGCAAGACACGCAGAAGACGCAGATACGAGGCTCTCCGAAGCTAAGTGCCGGTCCCGGGCTTCTTTCGGCACAAACCGCTCTCAGGAGCTCCCTGCGCTCGCCACAATGCTCTGTGTGCGAAGAAGCCGCTTCTTCGCCTCCTGGAGAATCGGCGAGCGGCAGCTTCCCAAAGGCGAAGATGCAAGCTGCAGCACACAGGCACAGTGTGGGCAGCCTTCAGACTTAGAGAAAACAGTACTTTACCACTCTCCTGCCTTTTTCATGGTTATTCTATTGGAAAAGAACGAGTTTTGGACAACTACCTTTCATTCTTGCCAAACTCTTTGCAGACCCCCGTGCAAGCTTTAGAACAAGATTTTGGATGTTTTCTTTCCTGGCAGAGTTTCTCCTTGCAAGATATGGTGGAAAAGCTTTTTGCTGAGTGTAGAGCGGCAAGACACGCAGAAGACGCAGATACGCAGCTCTCCGAAGCTAAGTGCCGGTCCCGGGCTTCTTTCGGCACAAACCGCTCTCAGGAGCTCCCTGCGCTCGCCACAATGCTCTGTGTGCGAAGAAGCCGCTTCTTCGCCTCCTGGAGAATCGGCGAGCGGCAGCTTCCCAAAGGCGAAGATGCAAGCTGCAGCACACAGGCACAGTGTGGGCAGCCTTCAGACTTAGAGAAAACAGTACTTTACCACTCTCCTGCCTTTTTCATGGTTATTCTATTGGAAAAGAACGAGTTTTGGACAACTACCTTTCATTCTTGCCAAACTCTTTGCAGACCCCCGTGCAAGCTTTAGAACAAGATTTTGGATGTTTTCTTTCCTGGCAGAGTTTCTCCTTGCAAGATATGGTGGAAAAGCTTTTTGCTGAGTGTAGAGCGGCAAGACACGCAGAAGACGCAGATACGCAGCTCTCCGAAGCTAAGTGCCGGTCCCGGGCTTCTTTCGGCACAAACCGCTCTCAGGAGCTCCCTGCGCTTGCCACAATGCTCTGTGTGCGAAGAAGCCGCTTCTTCGCCTCCGGGAGAATCGGCGAGCGGCAGCTTCCCAAAGGCGAAGATGCAAGCTGCAGCACGCAGGCACAGTGTGGGCAGCCTTCAGACTTAGAGAAAACAGTACTTTACCACTCTCCTGCCTTTTCCATGGTTATTCTATTGGAAAAGAACGAGTTTTGGACAACTACCTTTCATTCTTGCCAAACTCTTTGCAGACCCCCGTGCAAGCTTTAGAAGAAGATTTTGGATGTTTTCTTTCCTGGCAGAGTTTCTCCTTGCAAGATATGGTGGAAAAGCTTTTTGCTGAGTGTAGAGCGGCAAGACACGCAGAAGACGCAGATACGCAGCTCTCCGAAGCTAAGTGCCGGTCCCGGGCTTCTTTCGGCACAAACCGCTCTCAGGAGCTCCCTGCGCTCGCCACAATGCTCTGTGTGCGAAGAAGCCGCTTCTTCGCCTCCGGGAGAATCGGCGAGCGGCAGCTTCCCAAAGGCGAAGATGCAAGCTGCAGCACGCAGGCACAGTGTGGGCAGCCTTCAGACTTAGAGAAAACAGTACTTTACCACTCTCCTGCCTTTTCCATGGTTATTCTATTGGAAAAGAACGAGTTTTGGACAACTACCTTTCATTCTTGCCAAACTCTTTGCAGACCCCCGTGCAAGCTTTAGAAGAAGATTTTGGATGTTTTCTTTCCTGGCAGAGTTTCTCCTTGCAAGATATGGTGGAAAAGCTTTTTGCTGAGTGTAGAGCGGCAAGACACGCAGAAGACGCAGATACGCAGCTCTCCGAAGCTAAGTGCCGGTCCCGGGCTTCTTTCGGCACAAACCGCTCTCAGGAGCTCCCTGCGCTCGCCACAATGCTCTGTGTGCGAAGAAGCCGCTTCTTCGCCTCCGGGAGAATCGGCGAGCGGCAGCTTCCCAAAGGCGAAGATGCAAGCTGCAGCACGCAGGCACAGTGTGGGCAGCCTTCAGACTTAGAGAAAACAGTACTTTACCACTCTCCTGCCTTTTCCATGGTTATTCTATTGGAAAAGAACGAGTTTTGGACAACTACCTTTCATTCTTGCCAAACTCTTTGCAGACCCCCGTGCAAGCTTTAGAACAAGATTTTGGATGTTTTCTTTCCTGGCAGAGTTTCTCCTTGCAAGATATGGTGGAAAAGCTTTTTGCTGAGTGTAGAGCGGCAAGACACGCAGAAGACGCAGATACGCAGCTCTCCGAAGCTAAGTGCCGGTCCCGGGCTTCTTTCGGCACAAACCGCTCTCAGGAGCTCCCTGCGCTCGCCACAATGCTCTGTGTGCGAAGAAGCCGCTTCTTCGCCTCCGGGAGAATCGGCGAGCGGCAGCTTCCCAAAGGCGAAGATGCAAGCTGCAGCACGCAGGCACAGTGTGGGCAGCCTTCAGACTTCGAGAAAACAGTACTTTACCACTCTCCTGCCTTTTCCATGGTTATTCTATTGGAAAAGAACGAGTTTTGGACAACTACCTTTCATTCTTGCCAAACTCTTTGCAGACCCCCGTGCAAGCTTTAGAACAAGATTTTGGATGTTTTCTTTCCTGGCAGAGTTTCTCCTTGCAAGATATGGTGGAAAAGCTTTTTGCTGAGTGTAGAGCGGCAAGACACGCAGAAGACGCAGATACGCAGCTCTCCGAAGCTAAGTGCCGGTCCCGGGCTTCTTTCGGCACAAACCGCTCTCAGGAGCTCCCTGCGCTCGCCACAATGCTCTGTGTGCGAAGAAGCCGCTTCTTCGCCTCCGGGAGAATCGGCGAGCGGCAGCTTCCCAAAGGCGAAGATGCAAGCTGCACCACACAGGCACAGTGTGGGCAGCCTTCAGACTTAGAGAAAACAGTACTTTACCACTCTCCTGCCTTTTCCATGGTTATTCTATTGGAAAAGAACGAGTTTTGGACAACTACCTTTCATTCTTGCCAAACTCTTTGCAGACCCCCGTGCAAGCTTTAGAACAAGATTTTGGATGTTTTCTTTCCTGGCAGAGTTTCTCCTTGCAAGATATGGTGGAAAAGCTTTTTGCTGAGTGTAGAGCGGCAAGACACGCAGAAGACGCAGATACGCAGCTCTCCGAAGCTAAGTGCCGGTCCCGGGCTTCTTTCGGCACAAACCGCTCTCAGGAGCTCCCTGCGCTCGCCACAATGCTCTGTGTGCGAAGAAGCCGCTTCTTCGCCTCCGGGAGAATCGGCGAGCGGCAGCTTCCCAAAGGCGAAGATGCAAGCTGCAGCACGCAGGCACAGTGTGGGCAGCCTTCAGACTTAGAGAAAACAGTACTTTACCACTCTCCTGCCTTTTCCATGGTTATTCTATTGGAAAAGAACGAGTTTTGGACAACTACCTTTCATTCTTGCCAAACTCTTTGCAGACCCCCGTGCAAGCTTTAGAACAAGATTTTGGATGTTTTCTTTCCTGGCAGAGTTTCTCCTTGCAAGATATGGTGGAAAAGCTTTTTGCTGAGTGTAGAGCGGCAAGACACGCAGAAGACGCAGATACGCAGCTCTCCGAAGCTAAGTGCCGGTCCCGGGCTTCTTTCGGCACAAACCGCTCTCAGGAGCTCCCTGCGCTCGCCACAATGCTCTGTGTGCGAAGAAGCCGCTTCTTCGCCTCCGGGAGAATCGGCGAGCGGCAGCTTCCCAAAGGCGAAGATGCAAGCTGCAGCACACAGGCACAGTGTGGGCAGCCTTCAGACTTCGAGAAAACAGTACTTTACCACTCTCCTGCCTTTTCCATGGTTATTCTATTGGAAAAGAACGAGTTTTGGACAACTACCTTTCATTCTTGCCAAACTCTTTGCAGACCCCCGTGCAAGCTTTAGAACAAGATTTTGGATGTTTTCTTTCCTGGCAGAGTTTCTCCTTGCAAGATATGGTGGAAAAGCTTTTTGCTGAGTGTAGAGCGGCAAGACACGCAGAAGACGCAGATACGCAGCTCTCCGAAGCTAAGTGCCGGTCCCGGGCTTCTTTCGGCACAAACCGCTCTCAGGAGCTCCCTGCGCTCGCCACAATGCTCTGTGTGCGAAGAAGCCGCTTCTTCGCCTCCGGGAGAATCGGCGAGCGGCAGCTTCCCAAAGGCGAAGATGCAAGCTGCAGCACGCAGGCACAGTGTGGGCAGCCTTCAGACTTAGAGAAAACAGTACTTTACCACTCTCCTGCCTTTTCCATGGTTATTCTATTGGAAAAGAACGAGTTTTGGACAACTACCTTTCATTCTTGCCAAACGCTTTGCAGACCCCCTTGCAAGCTTTAGAACAAGATTTTGGATGTTTTCTTTCCTGGCAGAGTTTCTCCTTGCAAGATATGGTGGAAAAGCTTTTTGCTGAGTGTAGAGCGGCAAGACACGCAGAAGACGCAGATACGCAGCTCTCCGAAGCTAAGTGCCGGTCCCGGGCTTCTTTCGGCACAAACCGCTCTCAGGAGCTCCCTGCGCTCGCCACAATGCTCTGTGTGCGAAGAAGCCGCTTCTTCGCCTCCGGGAGAATCGGCGAGCGGCAGCTTCCCAAAGGCGAAGATGCAAGCTGCAGCACACAGGCACAGTGTGGGCAGCCTTCAGACTTCGAGAAAACAGTACTTTACCACTCTCCTGCCTTTTCCATGGTTATTCTATTGGAAAAGAACGAGTTTTGGACAACTACCTTTCATTCTTGCCAAACTCTTTGCAGACCCCCGTGCAAGCTTTAGAACAAGATTTTGGATGTTTTCTTTCCTGGCAGAGTTTCTCCTTGCAAGATATGGTGGAAAAGCTTTTTGCTGAGTGTAGAGCGGCAAGACACGCAGAAGACGCAGATACGCAGCTCTCCGAAGCTAAGTGCCGGTCCCGGGCTTCTTTCGGCACAAACCGCTCTCAGGAGCTCCCTGCGCTCGCCACAATGCTCTGTGTGCGAAGAAGCCGCTTCTTCGCCTCCTGGAGAATCGGCGAGCGGCAGCTTCCCAAAGGCGAAGATGCAAGCTGCAGCACACAGGCACAGTGTGGGCAGCCTTCAAACTTAGAGAAAACAGTACTTTACCACTCTCCTGCCTTTTCCATGGTTATTCTATTGGAAAAGAACGAGTTTTGGACAACTACCTTTCATTCTTGCCAAACTCTTTGCAGACCCCCGTGCAAGCTTTAGAACAAGATTTTGGATGTTTTCTTTCCTGGCAGAGTTTCTCCTTGCAAGATATGGTGGAAAAGCTTTTTACTGAGTGTAGAGCGGCAAGACACGCAGAAGACGCAGATACGCAGCTCTCCGAAGCTAAGTGCCGGTCCCGGGCTTCTTTCGGCACAAACCGCTCTCAGGAGCTCCCTGCGCTCGCCACAATGCTCTGTGTGCGAAGAAGCCGCTTCTTCGCCTCCGGGAGAATCGGCGAGCGGCAGCTTCCCAAAGGCGAAGATGCAAGCTGCAGCACACAGGCACAGTGTGGGCAGCCTTCAGACTTAGAGAAAACAGTACTTTACCACTCTCCTGCCTTTTCCATGGTTATTCTATTGGAAAAGAACGAGTTTTGGACAACTACCTTTCATTCTTGCCAAACTCTTTGCAGACCCCCGTGCAAGCTTTAGAAGAAGATTTTGGATGTTTTCTTTCCTGGCAGAGTTTCTCCTTGCAAGATATGGTGGAAAAGCTTTTTGCTGAGTGTAGAGCGGCAAGACACGCAGAAGACGCAGATACGCAGCTCTCCGAAGCTAAGTGCCGGTCCCGGGCTTCTTTCGGCACAAACCGCTCTCAGGAGCTCCCTGCGCTCGCCACAATGCTCTGTGTGCGAAGAAGCCGCTTCTTCGCCTCCGGGAGAATCGGCGAGCGGCAGCTTCCCAAAGGCGAAGATGCAAGCTGCAGCACACAGGCACAGTGTGGGCAGCCTTCAGACTTAGAGAAAACAGTACTTTACCACTCTCCTGCCTTTTCCATGGTTATTCTATTGGAAAAGAACGAGTTTTGGACAACTACCTTTCATTCTTGCCAAACTCTTTGCAGACCCCCGTGCAAGCTTTAGAAGAAGATTTTGGATGTTTTCTTTCCTGGCAGAGTTTCTCCTTGCAAGATATGGTGGAAAAGCTTTTTGCTGAGTGTAGAGCGGCAAGACACGCAGAAGACGCAGATACGCAGCTCTCCGAAGCTAAGTGCCGGTCCCGGGCTTCTTTCGGCACAAACCGCTCTCAGGAGCTCCCTGCGCTCGCCACAATGCTCTGTGTGCGAAGAAGCCGCTTCTTCGCCTCCGGGAGAATCGGCGAGCGGCAGCTTCCCAAAGGCGAAGATGCAAGCTGCAGCACGCAGGCACAGTGTGGGCAGCCTTCAGACTTAGAGAAAACAGTACTTTACCACTCTCCTGCCTTTTCCATGGTTATTCTATTGGAAAAGAACGAGTTTTGGACAACTACCTTTCATTCTTGCCAAACTCTTTGCAGACCCCCTTGCAAGCTTTAGAACAAGATTTTGGATGTTTTCTTTCCTGGCAGAGTTTCTCCTTGCAAGATATGGTGGAAAAGCTTTTTGCTGAGTGTAGAGCGGCAAGACACGCAGAAGACGCAGATACGCAGCTCTCCGAAGCTAAGTGCCGGTCCCGGGCTTCTTTCGGCACAAACCGCTCTCAGGAGCTCCCTGCGCTCGCCACAATGCTCTGTGTGCGAAGAAGCCGCTTCTTCGCCTCCGGGAGAATCGGCGAGCGGCAGCTTCCCAAAGGCGAAGATGCAAGCTGCAGCACACAGGCACAGTGTGGGCAGCCTTCAGACTTCGAGAAAACAGTACTTTACCACTCTCCTGCCTTTTCCATGGTTATTCTATTGGAAAAGAACGAGTTTTGGACAACTACCTTTCATTCTTGCCAAACTCTTTGCAGACCCCCGTGCAAGCTTTAGAAGAAGATTTTGGATGTTTTCTTTCCTGGCAGAGTTTCTCCTTGCAAGATATGGTGGAAAAGCTTTTTGCTGAGTGTAGAGCGGCAAGACACGCAGAAGACGCAGATACGCAGCTCTCCGAAGCTAAGTGCCGGTCCCGGGCTTCTTTCGGCACAAACCGCTCTCAGGAGCTCCCTGCGCTCGCCACAATGCTCTGTGTGCGAAGAAGCCGCTTCTTCGCCTCCGGGAGAATCGGCGAGCGGCAGCTTCCCAAAGGCGAAGATGCAAGCTGCAGCACACAGGCACAGTGTGGGCAGCCTTCAGACTTCGAGAAAACAGTACTTTACCACTCTCCTGCCTTTTCCATGGTTATTCTATTGGAAAAGAACGAGTTTTGGACAACTACCTTTCATTCTTGCCAAACTCTTTGCAG
Organism: Molothrus aeneus; assembly: GCF_037042795.1. Classification (NCBI taxonomy): domain Eukaryota; kingdom Metazoa; phylum Chordata; class Aves; order Passeriformes; family Icteridae; genus Molothrus; species Molothrus aeneus. Next base: position 27,825 of record NW_027098871.1, on the reverse strand, counting down.
ACCCCCGTGCAAGCTTTAGAACAAGATTTTGGATGTTTTCTTTCCTGGCAGAGTTTCTCCTTGCAAGATATGGTGGAAAAGCTTTTTGCTGAGTGTAGAGCGGCAAGACACGCAGAAGACGCAGATACGCAGCTCTCCGAAGCTAAGTGCCGGTCCCGGGCTTCTTTCGGCACAAACCGCTCTCAGGAGCTCCCTGCGCTCGCCACAATGCTCTGTGTGCGAAGAAGCCGCTTCTTCGCCTGCGGGAGAATCGGCGAGCGGCAGCTTCCCAAAGGCGAAGATGCAAGCTGCAGCACGCAGGCACAGTGTGGGCAGCCTTCAGACTTAGAGAAAACAGTACTTTACCACTCTCCTGCCTTTTCCATGGTTATTCTATTGGAAAAGAACGAGTTTTGGACAACTACCTTTCATTCTTGCCAAACTCTTTGCAGACCCCCGTGCAAGCTTTAGAACAAGATTTTGGATGTTTTCTTTCCTGGCAGAGTTTCTCCTTGCAAGATATGGTGGAAAAGCTTTTTGCTGAGTGTAGAGCGGCAAGACACGCAGAAGACGCAGATACGCAGCTCTCCGAAGCTAAGTGCCGGTCCCGGGCTTCTTTCGGCACAAACCGCTCTCAGGAGCTCCCTGCGCTCGCCACAATGCTCTGTGTGCGAAGAAGCAGCTTCTTCGCCTCCTGGAGAATCGGCGAGCGGCAGCTTCCCAAAGGCGAAGATGCAAGCTGCAGCACACAGGCACAGTGTGGGCAGCCTTCAGACTTAGAGAAAACAGTACTTTACCACTCTCCTGCCTTTTCCATGGTTATTCTATTGGAAAAGAACGAGTTTTGGACAACTACCTTTCATTCTTGCCAAACTCTTTGCAGACCCCCGTGCAAGCTTTAGAACAAGATTTTGGATGTTTTCTTTCCTGGCAGAGTTTCTCCTTGCAAGATATGGTGGAAAAGCTTTTTGCTGAGTGTAGAGCGGCAAGACACGCAGAAGACGCAGATAGGCAGCTCTCCGAAGCTAAGTGCCGGTCCCGGGCTTCTTTCGGCACAAACCGCTCTCAGGAGCTCCCTGCGCTCGCCACAATGCTCTGTGTGCGAAGAAGCCGCTTCTTCGCCTCCGGGAGAATCGGCGAGCGGCAGCTTCCCAAAGGCGAAGATGCAAGCTGCAGCACACAGGCACAGTGTGGGCAGCCTTCAGACTTCGAGAAAACAGTACTTTACCACTCTCCTGCCTTTTCCATGGTTATTCTATTGGAAAAGAACGAGTTTTGGACAACTACCTTTCATTCTTGCCAAACTCTTTGCAGATCCCCGTGCAAGCTTTAGAAGAAGATTTTGGATGTTTTCTTTCCTGGCAGAGTTTCTCCTTGCAAGATATGGTGGAAAAGCTTTTTGCTGAGTGTAGAGCGGCAAGACACGCAGAAGACGCAGATACGCAGCTCTCCGAAGCTAAGTGCCGGTCCCGGGCTTCTTTCGGCACAAACCGCTCTCAGGAGCTCCCTGCGCTCGCCACAATGCTCTGTGTGCGAAGAAGCCGCTTCTTCGCCTCCTGGAGAATTGGCGAGCGGCAGCTTCCCAAAGGCGAAGATGCAAGCTGCAGCACGCAGGCACAGTGTGGGCAGCCTTCAGACTTAGAGAAAACAGTACTTTACCACTCTCCTGCCTTTTTCATGGTTATTCTATTGGAAAAGAACGAGTTTTGGACAACTACCTTTCATTCTTGCCAAACTCTTTGCAGACCCCCGTGCAAGCTTTAGAACAAGATTTTGGATGTTTTCTTTCCTGGCAGAGTTTCTCCTTGCAAGATATGGTGGAAAAGCTTTTTGCTGAGTGTAGAGCGGCAAGACACGCAGAAGACGCAGATACGCAGCTCTCCGAAGCTAAGTGCCGGTCCCGGGCTTCTTTCGGCACAAACCGCTCTCAGGAGCTCCCTGCGCTCGCCACAATGCTCTGTGTGCGAAGAAGCAGCTTCTTCGCCTCCTGGAGAATCGGCGAGCGGCAGCTTCCCAAAGGCGAAGATGCAAGCTGCAGCACACAGGCACAGTGTGGGCAGCCTTCAGACTTAGAGAAAACAGTACTTTACCACTCTCCTGCCTTTTCCATGGTTATTCTATTGGAAAAGAACGAGTTTTGGACAACTACCTTTCATTCTTGCCAAACGTTTTGCAGACCCCCTTGCAAGCTTTAGAACAAGATTTTGGATGTTTTCTTTCCTGGCAGAGTTTCTCCTTGCAAGATATGGTGGAAAAGCTTTTTGCTGAGTGTAGAGCGGCAAGACACGCAGAAGACGCAGATACGCAGCTCTCCGAAGCTAAGTGCCGGTCCCGGGCTTCTTTCGGCACAAACCGCTCTCAGGAGCTCCCTGCGCTCGCCACAATGCTCTGTGTGCGAAGAAGCCGCTTCTTCGCCTCCGGGAGAATCGGCGAGCGGCAGCTTCCCAAAGGCGAAGATGCAAGCTGCAGCACGCAGGCACAGTGTGGGCAGCCTTCAGACTTAGAGAAAACAGTACTTTACCACTCTCCTGCCTTTTCCATGGTTATTCTATTGGAAAAGAACGAGTTTTGGACAACTACCTTTCATTCTTGCCAAACTCTTTGCAGACCCCCGTGCAAGCTTTAGAAGAAGATTTTGGATGTTTTCTTTCCTGGCAGAGTTTCTCCTTGCAAGATATGGTGGAAAAGCTTTTTGCTGAGTGTAGAGCGGCAAGACACGCAGAAGACGCAGATACGCAGCTCTCCGAAGCTAAGTGCCGGTCCCGGGCTTCTTTCGGCACAAACCGCTCTCAGGAGCTCCCTGCGCTCGCCACAATGCTCTGTGTGCGAAGAAGCCGCTTCTTCGCCTCCGGGAGAATCGGCGAGCGGCAGCTTCCCAAAGGCGAAGATGCAAGCTGCAGCACACAGGCACAGTGTGGGCAGCCTTCAGACTTAGAGAAAACAGTACTTTACCACTCTCCTGCCTTTTCCATGGTTATTCTATTGGAAAAGAACGAGTTTTGGACAACTACCTTTCATTCTTGCCAAACTCTTTGCAGACCCCCGTGCAAGCTTTAGAACAAGATTTTGGATGTTTTCTTTCCTGGCAGAGTTTCTCCTTGCAAGATATGGTGGAAAAGCTTTTTGCTGAGTGTAGAGCGGCAAGACACGCAGAAGACGCAGATACGCAGCTCTCCGAAGCTAAGTGCCGGTCCCGGGCTTCTTTCGGCACAAACCGCTCTCAGGAGCTCCCTGCGCTCGCCACAATGCTCTGTGTGCGAAGAAGCCGCTTCTTCGCCTCCGGGAGAATCGGCGAGCGGCAGCTTCCCAAAGGCGAAGATGCAAGCTGCAGCACGCAGGCACAGTGTGGGCAGCCTTCAGACTTAGAGAAAACAGTACTTTACCACTCTCCTGCCTTTTCCATGGTTATTCTATTGGAAAAGAACGAGTTTTGGACAACTACCTTTCATTCTTGCCAAACTCTTTGCAGACCCCCGTGCAAGCTTTAGAAGAAGATTTTGGATGTTTTCTTTCCTGGCAGAGTTTCTCCTTGCAAGATATGGTGGAAAAGCTTTTTGCTGAGTGTAGAGCGGCAAGACACGCAGAAGACGCAGATACGCAGCTCTCCGAAGCTAAGTGCCGGTCCCGGGCTTCTTTCGGCACAAACCGCTCTCAGGAGCTCCCTGCGCTCGCCACAATGCTCTGTGTGCGAAGAAGCCGCTTCTTCGCCTCCTGGAGAATCGGCGAGCGGCAGCTTCCCAAAGGCGAAGATGCAAGCTGCAGCACGCAGGCACAGTGTGGGCAGCCTTCAGACTTAGAGAAAACAGTACTTTACCACTCTCCTGCCTTTTTCATGGTTATTCTATTGGAAAAGAACGAGTTTTGGACAACTACCTTTCATTCTTGCCAAACTCTTTGCAGACCCCCGTGCAAGCTTTAGAACAAGATTTTGGATGTTTTCTTTCCTGGCAGAGTTTCTCCTTGCAAGATATGGTGGAAAAGCTTTTTGCTGAGTGTAGAGCGGCAAGACACGCAGAAGACGCAGATACGCAGCTCTCCGAAGCTAAGTGCCGGTCCCGGGCTTCTTTCGGCACAAACCGCTCTCAGGAGCTCCCTGCGCTCGCCACAATGCTCTGTGTGCGAAGAAGCCGCTTCTTCGCCTCCGGGAGAATCGGCGAGCGGCAGCTTCCCAAAGGCGAAGATGCAAGCTGCAGCACACAGGCACAGTGTGGGCAGCCTTCAGACTTAGAGAAAACAGTACTTTACCACTCTCCTGCCTTTTCCATGGTTATTCTATTGGAAAAGAACGAGTTTTGGACAACTACCTTTCATTCTTGCCAAACGTTTTGCAGACCCCCTTGCAAGCTTTAGAACAAGATTTTGGATGTTTTCTTTCCTGGCAGAGTTTCTCCTTGCAAGATATGGTGGAAAAGCTTTTTGCTGAGTGTAGAGCGGCAAGACACGCAGAAGACGCAGATACGCAGCTCTCCGAAGCTAAGTGCCGGTCCCGGGCTTCTTTCGGCACAAACCGCTCTCAGGAGCTCCCTGCGCTCGCCACAATGCTCTGTGTGCGAAGAAGCCGCTTCTTCGCCTCCGGGAGAATCGGCGAGCGGCAGCTTCCCAAAGGCGAAGATGCAAGCTGCAGCACGCAGGCACAGTGTGGGCAGCCTTCAGACTTAGAGAAAACAGTACTTTACCACTCTCCTGCCTTTTCCATGGTTATTCTATTGGAAAAGAACGAGTTTTGGACAACTACCTTTCATTCTTGCCAAACTCTTTGCAGACCCCCGTGCAAGCTTTAGAAGAAGATTTTGGATGTTTTCTTTCCTGGCAGAGTTTCTCCTTGCAAGATATGGTGGAAAAGCTTTTTGCTGAGTGTAGAGCGGCAAGACACGCAGAAGACGCAGATACGCAGCTCTCCGAAGCTAAGTGCCGGTCCCGGGCTTCTTTCGGCACAAACCGCTCTCAGGAGCTCCCTGCGCTCGCCACAATGCTCTGTGTGCGAAGAAGCCGCTTCTTCGCCTCCGGGAGAATCGGCGAGCGGCAGCTTCCCAAAGGCGAAGATGCAAGCTGCAGCACACAGGCACAGTGTGGGCAGCCTTCAGACTTAGAGAAAACAGTACTTTACCACTCTCCTGCCTTTTCCATGGTTATTCTATTGGAAAAGAACGAGTTTTGGACAACTACCTTTCATTCTTGCCAAACTCTTTGCAGACCCCCGTGCAAGCTTTAGAACAAGATTTTGGATGTTTTCTTTCCTGGCAGAGTTTCTCCTTGCAAGATATGGTGGAAAAGCTTTTTGCTGAGTGTAGAGCGGCAAGACACGCAGAAGACGCAGATACGCAGCTCTCCGAAGCTAAGTGCCGGTCCCGGGCTTCTTTCGGCACAAACCGCTCTCAGGAGCTCCCTGCGCTCGCCACAATGCTCTGTGTGCGAAGAAGCCGCTTCTTCGCCTCCGGGAGAATCGGCGAGCGGCAGCTTCCCAAAGGCGAAGATGCAAGCTGCAGCACGCAGGCACAGTGTGGGCAGCCTTCAGACTTAGAGAAAACAGTACTTTACCACTCTCCTGCCTTTTCCATGGTTATTCTATTGGAAAAGAACGAGTTTTGGACAACTACCTTTCATTCTTGCCAAACTCTTTGCAGACCCCCGTGCAAGCTTTAGAACAAGATTTTGGATGTTTTCTTTCCTGGCAGAGTTTCTCCTTGCAAGATATGGTGGAAAAGCTTTTTGCTGAGTGTAGAGCGGCAAGACACGCAGAAGACGCAGATACGCAGCTCTCCGAAGCTAAGTGCCGGTCCCGGGCTTCTTTCGGCACAAACCGCTCTCAGGAGCTCCCTGCGCTCGCCACAATGCTCTGTGTGCGAAGAAGCCGCTTCTTCGCCTCCTGGAGAATCGGCGAGCGGCAGCTTCCCAAAGGCGAAGATGCAAGCTGCAGCACGCAGGCACAGTGTGGGCAGCCTTCAGACTTAGAGAAAACAGTACTTTACCACTCTCCTGCCTTTTTCATGGTTATTCTATTGGAAAAGAACGAGTTTTGGACAACTACCTTTCATTCTTGCCAAACTCTTTGCAGACCCCCGTGCAAGCTTTAGAACAAGATTTTGGATGTTTTCTTTCCTGGCAGAGTTTCTCCTTGCAAGATATGGTGGAAAAGCTTTTTGCTGAGTGTAGAGCGGCAAGACACGCAGAAGACGCAGATACGCAGCTCTCCGAAGCTAAGTGCCGGTCCCGGGCTTCTTTCGGCACAAACCGCTCTCAGGAGCTCCCTGCGCTCGCCACAATGCTCTGTGTGCGAAGAAGCCGCTTCTTCGCCTCCGGGAGAATCGGCGAGCGGCAGCTTCCCAAAGGCGAAGATGCAAGCTGCAGCACACAGGCACAGTGTGGGCAGCCTTCAGCCTTAGAGAAAACAGTACTTTACCACTCTCCTGCCTTTTCCATGGTTATTCTATTGGAAAAGAACGAGTTTTGGACAACTACCTTTCATTCTTGCCAAACTCTTTGCAGACCCCCGTGCAAGCTTTAGAACAAGATTTTGGATGTTTTCTTTCCTGGCAGAGTTTCTCCTTGCAAGATATGGTGGAAAAGCTTTTTGCTGAGTGTAGAGCGGCAAGACACGCAGAAGACGCAGATACGCAGCTCTCCGAAGCTAAGTGCCGGTCCCGGGCTTCTTTCGGCACAAACCGCTCTCAGGAGCTCCCTGCGCTCGCCACAATGCTCTGTGTGCGAAGAAGCCGCTTCTTCGCCTCCGGGAGAATCGGCGAGCGGCAGCTTCCCAAAGGCGAAGATGCAAGCTGCAGCACACAGGCACAGTGTGGGCAGCATTCAGACTTCGAGAAAACAGTACTTTACCACTCTCCTGCCTTTTCCATGGTTATTCTATTGGAAAAGAACGAGTTTTGGACAACTACCTTTCATTCTTGCCAAACTCTTTGCAGACCCCCGTGCAAGCTTTAGAACAAGATTTTGGATGTTTTCTTTCCTGGCAGAGTTTCTCCTTGCAAGATATGGTGGAAAAGCTTTTTGCTGAGTGTAGAGCGGCAAGACACGCAGAAGACGCAGATACGCAGCTCTCCGAAGCTAAGTGCCGGTCCCGGGCTTCTTTCGGCACAAACCGCTCTCAGGAGCTCCCTGCGCTCGCCACAATGCTCTGTGTGCGAAGAAGCCGCTTCTTCGCCTCCGGGAGAATCGGCGAGCGGCAGCTTCCCAAAGGCGAAGATGCAAGCTGCAGCACACAGGCACAGTGTGGGCAGCCTTCAGACTTAGAGAAAACAGTACTTTACCACTCTCCTGCCTTTTCCATGGTTATTCTATTGGAAAAGAACGAGTTTTGGACAACTACCTTTCATTCTTGCCAAACTCTTTGCAGACCCCCGTGCAAGCTTTAGAACAAGATTTTGGATGTTTTCTTTCCTGGCAGAGTTTCTCCTTGCAAGATATGGTGGAAAAGCTTTTTGCTGAGTGTAGAGCGGCAAGACACGCAGAAGACGCAGATACGCAGCTCTCCGAAGCTAAGTGCCGGTCCCGGGCTTCTTTCGGCACAAACCGCTCTCAGGAGCTCCCTGCGCTCGCCACAATGCTCTGTGTGCGAAGAAGCCGCTTCTTCGCCTCCGGGAGAATCGGCGAGCGGCAGCTTCCCAAAGGCGAAGATGCAAGCTGCAGCACGCAGGCACAGTGTGGGCAGCCTTCAGACTTCGAGAAAACAGTACTTTACCACTCTCCTGCCTTTTCCATGGTTATTCTATTGGAAAAGAACGAGTTTTGGACAACTACCTTTCATTCTTGCCAAACTCTTTGCAGACCCCCGTGCAAGCTTTAGAAGAAGATTTTGGATGTTTTCTTTCCTGGCAGAGTTTCTCCTTGCAAGATATGGTGGAAAAGCTTTTTGCTGAGTGTAGAGCGGCAAGACACGCAGAAGACGCAGATACGCAGCTCTCCGAAGCTAAGTGCCGGTCCCGGGCTTCTTTCGGCACAAACCGCTCTCAGGAGCTCCCTGCGCTCGCCACAATGCTCTGTGTGCGAAGAAGCCGCTTCTTCGCCTCCTGGAGAATCGGCGAGCGGCAGCTTCCCAAAGGCGAAGATGCAAGCTGCAGCACGCAGGCACAGTGTGGGCAGCCTTCAGACTTAGAGAAAACAGTACTTTACCACTCTCCTGCCTTTTTCATGGTTATTCTATTGGAAAAGAACGAGTTTTGGACAACTACCTTTCATTCTTGCCAAACGCTTTGCAGACCCCCTTGCAAGCTTTAGAACAAGATTTTGGATGTTTTCTTTCCTGGCAGAGTTTCTCCTTGCAAGATATGGTGGAAAAGCTTTTTGCTGAGTGTAGAGCGGCAAGACACGCAGAAGACGCATATACGCAGCTCTCCGAAGCTAAGTGCCGGTCCCGGGCTTCTTTCGGCACAAACCGCTCTCAGGAGCTCCCTGCGCTCGCCACAATGCTCTGTGTGCGAAGAAGCCGCTTCTTCGCCTGCGGGAGAATCGGCGAGCGGCAGCTTCCCAAAGGCGAAGATGCAAGCTGCAGCACACAGGCACAGTGTGGGCAGCCTTCAGACTTAGAGAAAACAGTACTTTACCACTCTCCTGCCTTTTCCATGGTTATTCTATTGGAAAAGAACGAGTTTTGGACAACTACCTTTCATTCTTGCCAAACTCTTTGCAGACCCCCGTGCAAGCTTTAGAACAAGATTTTGGATGTTTTCTTTCCTGGCAGAGTTTCTCCTTGCAAGATATGGTGGAAAAGCTTTTTGCTGAGTGTAGAGCGGCAAGACACGCAGAAGACGCAGATACGCAGCTCTCCGAAGCTAAGTGCCGGTCCCGGGCTTCTTTCGGCACAAACCGCTCTCAGGAGCTCCCTGCGCTCGCCACAATGCTCTGTGTGCGAAGAAGCCGCTTCTTCGCCTCCGGGAGAATCGGCGAGCGGCAGCTTCCCAAAGGCGAAGATGCAAGCTGCACCACACAGGCACAGTGTGGGCAGCCTTCAGACTTAGAGAAAACAGTACTTTACCACTCTCCTGCCTTTTCCATGGTTATTCTATTGGAAAAGAACGAGTTTTGGACAACTACCTTTCATTCTTGCCAAACTCTTTGCAGACCCCCGTGCAAGCTTTAGAAGAAGATTTTGGATGTTTTCTTTCCTGGCAGAGTTTCTCCTTGCAAGATATGGTGGAAAAGCTTTTTGCTGAGTGTAGAGCGGCAAGACACGCAGAAGACGCAGATACGCAGCTCTCCGAAGCTAAGTGCCGGTCCCGGGCTTCTTTCGGCACAAACCGCTCTCAGGAGCTCCCTGCGCTCGCCACAATGCTCTGTGTGCGAAGAAGCCGCTTCTTCGCCTCCGGGAGAATCGGCGAGCGGCAGCTTCCCAAAGGCGAAGATGCAAGCTGCAGCACACAGGCACAGTGTGGGCAGCCTTCAGACTTCGAGAAAACAGTACTTTACCACTCTCCTGCCTTTTCCATGGTTATTCTATTGGAAAAGAACGAGTTTTGGACAACTACCTTTCATTCTTGCCAAACTCTTTGCAGACCCCCGTGCAAGCTTAAGAACAAGATTTTGGATGTTTTCTTTCCTGGCAGAGTTTCTCCTTGCAAGATATGGTGGAAAAGCTTTTTGCTGAGTGTAGAGCGGCAAGACACGCAGAAGACGCAGATACGCAGCTCTCCGAAGCTAAGTGCCGGTCCCGGGCTTCTTTCGGCACAAACCGCTCTCAGGAGCTCCCTGCGCTCGCCACAATGCTCTGTGTGCGAAGAAGCCGCTTCTTCGCCTCCGGGAGAATCGGCGAGCGGCAGCTTCCCAAAGGCGAAGATGCAAGCTGCAGCACACAGGCACAGTGTGGGCAGCCTTCAGACTTAGAGAAAACAGTACTTTACCACTCTCCTGCCTTTTCCATGGTTATTCTATTGGAAAAGAACGAGTTTTGGACAACTACCTTTCATTCTTGCCAAACGCTTTGCAGACCCCCTTGCAAGCTTTAGAACAAGATTTTGGATGTTTTCTTTCCTGGCAGAGTTTCTCCTTGCAAGATATGGTGGAAAAGCTTTTTGCTGAGTGTAGAGCGGCAAGACACGCAGAAGACGCAGATACGCAGCTCTCCGAAGCTAAGTGCCGGTCCCGGGCTTCTTTCGGCACAAACCGCTCTCAGGAGCTCCCTGCGCTCGCCACAATGCTCTGTGTGCGAAGAAGCCGCTTCTTCGCCTCCGGGAGAATCGGCGAGCGGCAGCTTCCCAAAGGCGAAGATGCAAGCTGCAGCACACAGGCACAGTGTGGGCAGCCTTCAGACTTAGAGAAAACAGTACTTTACCACTCTCCTGCCTTTTCCATGGTTATTCTATTGGAAAAGAACGAGTTTTGGACAACTACCTTTCATTCTTGCCAAACTCTTTGCAGACCCCCGTGCAAGCTTTAGAACAAGATTTTGGATGTTTTCTTTCCTGGCAGAGTTTCTCCTTGCAAGATATGGTGGAAAAGCTTTTTGCTGAGTGTAGAGCGGCAAGACACGCAGAAGACGCAGATACGCAGCTCTCCGAAGCTAAGTGCCGGTCCCGGGCTTCTTTCGGCACAAACCGCTCTCAGGAGCTCCCTGCGCTCGCCACAATGCTCTGTGTGCGAAGAAGCCGCTTCTTCGCCTCCGGGAGAATCGGCGAGCGGCAGCTTCCCAAAGGCGAAGATGCAAGCTGCACCACACAGGCACAGTGTGGGCAGCCTTCAGACTTAGAGAAAACAGTACTTTACCACTCTCCTGCCTTTTCCATGGTTATTCTATTGGAAAAGAACGAGTTTTGGACAACTACCTTTCATTCTTGCCAAACTCTTTGCAGACCCCCGTGCAAGCTTTAGAAGAAGATTTTGGATGTTTTCTTTCCTGGCAGAGTTTCTCCTTGCAAGATATGGTGGAAAAGCTTTTTGCTGAGTGTAGAGCGGCAAGACACGCAGAAGACGCAGATACGCAGCTCTCCGAAGCTAAGTGCCGGTCCCGGGCTTCTTTCGGCACAAACCGCTCTCAGGAGCTCCCTGCGCTCGCCACAATGCTCTGTGTGCGAAGAAGCCGCTTCTTCGCCTCCGGGAGAATCGGCGAGCGGCAGCTTCCCAAAGGCGAAGATGCAAGCTGCAGCACACAGGCACAGTGTGGGCAGCCTTCAGACTTAGAGAAAACAGTACTTTACCACTCTCCTGCCTTTTCCATGGTTATTCTATTGGAAAAGAACGAGTTTTGGACAACTACCTTTCATTCTTGCCAAACTCTTTGCAGACCCCCGTGCAAGCTTTAGAAGAAGATTTTGGATGTTTTCTTTCCTGGCAGAGTTTCTCCTTGCAAGATATGGTGGAAAAGCTTTTTGCTGAGTGTAGAGCGGCAAGACACGCAGAAGACGCAGATACGCAGCTCTCCGAAGCTAAGTGCCGGTCCCGGGCTTCTTTCGGCACAAACCGCTCTCAGGAGCTCCCTGCGCTCGCCACAATGCTCTGTGTGCGAAGAAGCCGCTTCTTCGCCTCCGGGAGAATCGGCGAGCGGCAGCTTCCCAAAGGCGAAGATGCAAGCTGCACCACACAGGCACAGTGTGGGCAGCCTTCAGACTTCGAGAAAACAGTACTTTACCACTCTCCTGCCTTTTCCATGGTTATTCTATTGGAAAAGAACGAGTTTTGGACAACTACCTTTCATTCTTGCCAAACTCTTTGCAGACCCCCGTGCAAGCTTTAGAACAAGATTTTGGATGTTTTCTTTCCTGGCAGAGTTTCTCCTTGCAAGATATGGTGGAAAAGCTTTTTGCTGAGTGTAGAGCGGCAAGACACGCAGAAGACGCAGATACGCAGCTCTCCGAAGCTAAGTGCCGGTCCCGGGCTTCTTTCGGCACAAACCGCTCTCAGGAGCTCCCTGCGCTCGCCACAATGCTCTGTGTGCGAAGAAGCCGCTTCTTCGCCTCCGGGAGAATCGGCGAGCGGCAGCTTCCCAAAGGCGAAGATGCAAGCTGCAGCACGCAGGCACAGTGTGGGCAGCCTTCAGACTTAGAGAAAACAGTACTTTACCACTCTCCTGCCTTTTCCATGGTTATTCTATTGGAAAAGAACGAGTTTTGGACAACTACCTTTCATTCTTGCCAAACTCTTTGCAGACCCCCGTGCAAGCTTTAGAAGAAGATTTTGGATGTTTTCTTTCCTGGCAGAGTTTCTCCTTGCAAGATATGGTGGAAAAGCTTTTTGCTGAGTGTAGAGCGGCAAGACACGCAGAAGACGCAGATACGCAGCTCTCCGAAGCTAAGTGCCGGTCCCGGGCTTCTTTCGGCACAAACCGCTCTCAGGAGCTCCCTGCGCTCGCCACAATGCTCTGTGTGCGAAGAAGCCGCTTCTTCGCCTCCTGGAGAATCGGCGAGCGGCAGCTTCCCAAAGGCGAAGATGCAAGCTGCAGCACACAGGCACAGTGTGGGCAGCCTTCAAACTTAGAGAAAACAGTACTTTACCACTCTCCTGCCTTTTCCATGGTTATTCTATTGGAAAAGAACGAGTTTTGGACAACTACCTTTCATTCTTGCCAAACTCTTTGCAGACCCCCGTGCAAGCTTTAGAACAAGATTTTGGATGTTTTCTTTCCTGGCAGAGTTTCTCCTTGCAAGATATGGTGGAAAAGCTTTTTACTGAGTGTAGAGCGGCAAGACACGCAGAAGACGCAGATACGCAGCTCTCCGAAGCTAAGTGCCGGTCCCGGGCTTCTTTCGGCACAAACCGCTCTCAGGAGCTCCCTGCGCTCGCCACAATGCTCTGTGTGCGAAGAAGCCGCTTCTTCGCCTCCGGGAGAATCGGCGAGCGGCAGCTTCCCAAAGGCGAAGATGCAAGCTGCAGCACACAGGCACAGTGTGGGCAGCCTTCAGACTTAGAGAAAACAGTACTTTACCACTCTCCTGCCTTTTCCATGGTTATTCTATTGGAAAAGAACGAGTTTTGGACAACTACCTTTCATTCTTGCCAAACTCTTTGCAGACCCCCGTGCAAGCTTTAGAAGAAGATTTTCGATGTTTTCTTTCCTGGCAGAGTTTCTCCTTGCAAGATATGGTGGAAAAGCTTTTTGCTGAGTGTAGAGCGGCAAGACACGCAGAAGACGCAGATACGCAGCTCTCCGAAGCTAAGTGCCGGTCCCGGGCTTCTTTCGGCACAAACCGCTCTCAGGAGCTCCCTGCGCTCGCCACAATGCTCTGTGTGCGAAGAAGCCGCTTCTTCGCCTCCGGGAGAATCGGCGAGCGGCAGCTTCCCAAAGGCGAAGATGCAAGCTGCAGCACACAGGCACAGTGTGGGCAGCCTTCAGACTTCGAGAAAACAGTACTTTACCACTCTCCTGCCTTTTCCATGGTTATTCTATTGGAAAAGAACGAGTTTTGGACAACTACCTTTCATTCTTGCCAAACTCTTTGCAGACCCCCGTGCAAGCTTTAGAACAAGATTTTGGATGTTTTCTTTCCTGGCAGAGTTTCTCCTTGCAAGATATGGTGGAAAAGCTTTTTGCTGAGTGTAGAGCGGCAAGACACGCAGAAGACGCAGATACGCAGCTCTCCGAAGCTAAGTGCCGGTCCCGGGCTTCTTTCGGCACAAACCGCTCTCAGGAGCTCCCTGCGCTCGCCACAATGCTCTGTGTGCGAAGAAGCCGCTTCTTCGCCTCCGGGAGAATCGGCGAGCGGCAGCTTCCCAAAGGCGAAGATGCAAGCTGCAGGACGCAGACACAATGTGGGCAGCCTTCAGACTTAGAGAAAACAGTACTTTACCACTCTCCTGCCTTTTCCATGGTTATTCTATTGGAAAAGAACGAGTTTTGGACAACTACCTTTCATTCTTGCCAAACTCTTTGCAGACCCCCGTGCAAGCTTTAGAACAAGATTTTGGATGTTTTCTTTCCTGGCAGAGTTTCTCCTTGCAAGATATGGTGGAAAAGCTTTTTGCTGAGTGTAGAGCGGCAAGACACGCAGAAGACGCAGATACGCAGCTCTCCGAAGCTAAGTGCCGGTCCCGGGCTTCTTTCGGCACAAACCGCTCTCAGGAGCTCCCTGCGCTCGCCACAATGCTCTGTGTGCGAAGAAGCCGCTTCTTCGCCTCCGGGAGAATCGGCGAGCGGCAGCTTCCCAAAGGCGAAGATGCAAGCTGCAGCACACAGGCACAGTGTGGGCAGCCTTCAGACTTAGAGAAAACAGTACTTTACCACTCTCCTGCCTTTTCCATGGTTATTCTATTGGAAAAGAACGAGTTTTGGACAACTACCTTTCATTCTTGCCAAACTCTTTGCAGACCCCCGTGCAAGCTTTAGAACAAGATTTTGGATGTTTTCTTTCCTGGCAGAGTTTCTCCTTGCAAGATATGGTGGAAAAGCTTTTTGCTGAGTGTAGAGCGGCAAGACACGCAGAAGACGCAGATACGCAGCTCTCCGAAGCTAAGTGCCGGTCCCGGGCTTCTTTCGGCACAAACCGCTCTCAGGAGCTCCCTGCGCTCGCCACAATGCTCTGTGTGCGAAGAAGCCGCTTCTTCGCCTCCGGGAGAATCGGCGAGCGGCAGCTTCCCAAAGGCGAAGATGCAAGCTGCAGCACGCAGGCACAGTGTGGGCAGCCTTCAGACTTAGAGAAAACAGTACTTTACCACTCTCCTGCCTTTTTCATGGTTATTCTATTGGAAAAGAACGAGTTTTGGACAACTACCTTTCATTCTTGCCAAACTCTTTGCAGACCCCCGTGCAAGCTTTAGAACAAGATTTTGGATGTTTTCTTTCCTGGCAGAGTTTCTCCTTGCAAGATATGGTGGAAAAGCTTTTTGCTGAGTGTAGAGCGGCAAGACACGCAGAAGACGCAGATACGCAGCTCTCCGAAGCTAAGTGCCGGTCCCGGGCTTCTTTCGGCACAAACCGCTCTCAGGAGCTCCCTGCGCTCGCCACAATGCTCTGTGTGCGAAGAAGCCGCTTCTTCGCCTCCGGGAGAATCGGCGAGCGGCAGCTTCCCAAAGGCGAAGATGCAAGCTGCAGCACACAGGCACAGTGTGGGCAGCCTTCAGACTTCGAGAAAACAGTACTTTACCACTCTCCTGCCTTTTCCATGGTTATTCTATTGGAAAAGAACGAGTTTTGGACAACTACCTTTCATTCTTGCCAAACTCTTTGCAGACCCCCGTGCAAGCTTTAGAACAAGATTTTGGATGTTTTCTTTCCTGGCAGAGTTTCTCCTTGCAAGATATGGTGGAAAAGCTTTTTGCTGAGTGTAGAGCGGCAAGACACGCAGAAGACGCAGATACGCAGCTCTCCGAAGCTAAGTGCCGGTCCCGGGCTTCTTTCGGCACAAACCGCTCTCAGGAGCTCCCTGCGCTCGCCACAATGCTCTGTGTGCGAAGAAGCCGCTTCTTCGCCTCCGGGAGAATCGGCGAGCGGCAGCTTCCCAAAGGCGAAGATGCAAGCTGCAGCACGCAGGCACAGTGTGGGCAGCCTTCAGACTTAGAGAAAACAGTACTTTACCACTCTCCTGCCTTTTCCATGGTTATTCTATTGGAAAAGAACGAGTTTTGGACAACTACCTTTCATTCTTGCCAAACTCTTTGCAGACCCCCGTGCAAGCTTTAGAACAAGATTTTGGATGTTTTCTTTCCTGGCAGAGTTTCTCCTTGCAAGATATGGTGGAAAAGCTTTTTGCTGAGTGTAGAGCGGCAAGACACGCAGAAGACGCAGATACGCAGCTCTCCGAAGCTAAGTGCCGGTCCCGGGCTTCTTTCGGCACAAACCGCTCTCAGGAGCTCCCTGCGCTCGCCACAATGCTCTGTGTGCGAAGAAGCCGCTTCTTCGCCTCCGGGAGAATCGGCGAGCGGCAGCTTCCCAAAGGCGAAGATGCAAGCTGCAGCACACAGGCACAGTGTGGGCAGCCTTCAGACTTAGAGAAAACAGTACTTTACCACTCTCCTGCCTTTTCCATGGTTATTCTATTGGAAAAGAACGAGTTTTGGACAACTACCTTTCATTCTTGCCAAACTCTTTGCAGACCCCCGTGCAAGCTTTAGAACAAGATTTTGGATGTTTTCTTTCCTGGCAGAGTTTCTCCTTGCAAGATATGGTGGAAAAGCTTTTTGCTGAGTGTAGAGCGGCAAGACACGCAGAAGACGCAGATACGCAGCTCTCCGAAGCTAAGTGCCGGTCCCGGGCTTCTTTCGGCACAAACCGCTCTCAGGAGCTCCCTGCGCTCGCCACAATGCTCTGTGTGCGAAGAAGCCGCTTCTTCGCCTCCGGGAGAATCGGCGAGCGGCAGCTTCCCAAAGGCGAAGATGCAAGCTGCAGCACGCAGGCACAGTGTGGGCAGCCTTCAGACTTAGAGAAAACAGTACTTTACCACTCTCCTGCCTTTTTCATGGTTATTCTATTGGAAAAGAACGAGTTTTGGACAACTACCTTTCATTCTTGCCAAACTCTTTGCAGACCCCCGTGCAAGCTTTAGAACAAGATTTTGGATGTTTTCTTTCCTGGCAGAGTTTCTCCTTGCAAGATATGGTGGAAAAGCTTTTTGCTGAGTGTAGAGCGGCAAGACACGCAGAAGACGCAGATACGCAGCTCTCCGAAGCTAAGTGCCGGTCCCGGGCTTCTTTCGGCACAAACCGCTCTCAGGAGCTCCCTGCGCTCGCCACAATGCTCTGTGTGCGAAGAAGCAGCTTCTTCGCCTCCGGGAGAATCGGCGAGCGGCAGCTTCCCAAAGGCGAAGATGCAAGCTGCAGCACACAGGCACAGTGTGGGCAGCCTTCAGACTTAGAGAAAACAGTACTTTACCACTCTCCTGCCTTTTCCATGGTTATTCTATTGGAAAAGAACGAGTTTTGGACAACTACCTTTCATTCTTGCCAAACTCTTTGCAGACCCCCGTGCAAGCTTTAGAACAAGATTTTGGATGTTTTCTTTCCTGGCAGAGTTTCTCCTTGCAAGATATGGTGGAAAAGCTTTTTGCTGAGTGTAGAGCGGCAAGACACGCAGAAGACGCAGATACGCAGCTCTCCGAAGCTAAGTGCCGGTCCCGGGCTTCTTTCGGCACAAACCGCTCTCAGGAGCTCCCTGCGCTCGCCACAATGCTCTGTGTGCGAAGAAGCCGCTTCTTCGCCTCCGGGAGAATCGGCGAGCGGCAGCTTCCCAAAGGCGAAGATGCAAGCTGCAGCACACAGGCACAGTGTGGGCAGCCTTCAGACTTCGAGAAAACAGTACTTTACCACTCTCCTGCCTTTTCCATGGTTATTCTATTGGAAAAGAACGAGTTTTGGACAACTACCTTTCATTCTTGCCAAACTCTTTGCAGACCCCCGTGCAAGCTTTAGAACAAGATTTTGGATGTTTTCTTTCCTGGCAGAGTTTCTCCTTGCAAGATATGTTGGAAAAGCTTTTTGCTGAGTGTAGAGCGGCAAGACACGCAGAAGACGCAGATACGCAGCTCTCCGAAGCTAAGTGCCGGTCCCGGGCTTCTTTCGGCACAAACCGCTCTCAGGAGCTCCCTGCGCTC
Organism: Molothrus aeneus; assembly: GCF_037042795.1. Lineage (NCBI taxonomy): Eukaryota > Metazoa > Chordata > Aves > Passeriformes > Icteridae > Molothrus > Molothrus aeneus. The sequence continues at coordinate 10,384 of NW_027098871.1, read as the reverse complement.
GCCACAATGCTCTGTGTGCGAAGAAGCCGCTTCTTCGCCTCCGGGAGAATCGGCGAGCAGCAGCTTCCCAAAGGCGAAGATGCAAGCTGCAGCACACAGGCACAGTGTGGGCAGCCTTCAGACTTAGAGAAAACAGTACTTTACCACTCTCCTGCCTTTTCCATGGTTATTCTATTGGAAAAGAACGAGTTTTGGACAACTACCTTTCATTCTTGCCAAACTCTTTGCAGACCCCCGTGCAAGCTTTAGAAGAAGATTTTGGATGTTTTCTTTCCTGGCAGAGTTTCTCCTTGCAAGATATGGTGGAAAAGCTTTTTGCTGAGTGTAGAGCGGCAAGACACGCAGAAGACGCAGATACGCAGCTCTCCGAAGCTAAGTGCCGGTCCCGGGCTTCTTTCGGCACAAACCGCTCTCAGGAGCTCCCTGCGCTCGCCACAATGCTCTGTGTGCGAAGAAGCCGCTTCTTCGCCTCCGGGAGAATCGGCGAGCGGCAGCTTCCCAAAGGCGAAGATGCAAGCTGCAGCACACAGGCACAGTGTGGGCAGCCTTCAGACTTAGAGAAAACAGTACTTTACCACTCTCCTGCCTTTTCCATGGTTATTCTATTGGAAAAGAACGAGTTTTGGACAACTACCTTTCATTCTTGCCAAACTCTTTGCAGACCCCCGTGCAAGCTTTAGAACAAGATTTTGGATGTTTTCTTTCCTGGCAGAGTTTCTCCTTGCAAGATATGGTGGAAAAGCTTTTTGCTGAGTGTAGAGCGGCAAGACACGCAGAAGACGCAGATACGCAGCTCTCCGAAGCTAAGTGCCGGTCCCGGGCTTCTTTCGGCACAAACCGCTCTCAGGAGCTCCCTGCGCTCGCCACAATGCTCTGTGTTCGAAGAAGCAGCTTCTTCGCCTCCTGGAGAATCGGCGAGCGGCAGCTTCCCAAAGGCGAAGATGCAAGCTGCAGCACGCAGGCACAGTGTGGGCAGCCTTCAGACTTCGAGAAAACAGTACTTTACCACTCTCCTGCCTTTTCCATGGTTATTCTATTGGAAAAGAACGAGTTTTGGACAACTACCTTTCATTCTTGCCAAACTCTTTGCAGACCCCCGTGCAAGCTTTAGAACAAGATTTTGGATGTTTTCTTTCCTGGCAGAGTTTCTCCTTGCAAGATATGGTGGAAAAGCTTTTTGCTGAGTGTAGAGCGGCAAGACACGCAGAAGACGCAGATACGCAGCTCTCCGAAGCTAAGTGCCGGTCCCGGGCTTCTTTCGGCACAAACCGCTCTCAGGAGCTCCCTGCGCTCGCCACAATGCTCTGTGTGCGAAGAAGCCGCTTCTTCGCCTCCGGGAGAATCGGCGAGCGGCAGCTTCCCAAAGGCGAAGATGCAAGCTGCAGCACACAGGCACAGTGTGGGCAGCCTTCAGACTTAGAGAAAACAGTACTTTACCACTCTCCTGCCTTTTCCATGGTTATTCTATTGGAAAAGAACGAGTTTTGGACAACTACCTTTCATTCTTGCCAAACGCTTTGCAGACCCCCTTGCAAGCTTTAGAACAAGATTTTGGATGTTTTCTTTCCTGGCAGAGTTTCTCCTTGCAAGATATGGTGGAAAAGCTTTTTGCTGAGTGTAGAGCGGCAAGACACGCAGAAGACGCAGATACGCAGCTCTCCGAAGCTAAGTGCCGGTCCCGGGCTTCTTTCGGCACAAACCGCTCTCAGGAGCTCCCTGCGCTCGCCACAATGCTCTGTGTGCGAAGAAGCCGCTTCTTCGCCTCCGGGAGAATCGGCGAGCGGCAGCTTCCCAAAGGCGAAGATGCAAGCTGCACCACGCAGGCACAGTGTGGGCAGCCTTCAGACTTAGAGAAAACAGTACTTTACCACTCTCCTGCCTTTTCCATGGTTATTCTATTGGAAAAGAACGAGTTTTGGACAACTACCTTTCATTCTTGCCAAACTCTTTGCAGACCCCCGTGCAAGCTTTAGAACAAGATTTTGGATGTTTTCTTTCCTGGCAGAGTTTCTCCTTGCAAGATATGGTGGAAAAGCTTTTTGCTGAGTGTAGAGCGGCAAGACACGCAGAAGACGCAGATACACAGCTCTCCGAAGCTAAGTGCCGGTCCCGGGCTTCTTTCGGCACAAACCGCTCTCAGGAGCTCCCTGCGCTCGCCACAATGCTCTGTGTGCGAAGAAGCCGCTTCTTCGCCTCCGGGAGAATCGGCGAGCGGCAGCTTCCCAAAGGCGAAGATGCAAGCTGCACCACACAGGCACAGTGTGGGCAGCCTTCAGACTTCGAGAAAACAGTACTTTACCACTCTCCTGCCTTTTCCATGGTTATTCTATTGGAAAAGAACGAGTTTTGGACAACTACCTTTCATTCTTGCCAAACTCTTTGCAGACCCCCGTGCAAGCTTTAGAACAAGATTTTGGATGTTTTCTTTCCTGGCAGAGTTTCTCCTTGCAAGATATGTTGGAAAAGCTTTTTGCTGAGTGTAGAGCGGCAAGACACGCAGAAGACGCAGATACGCAGCTCTCCGAAGCTAAGTGCCGGTCCCGGGCTTCTTTCGGCACAAACCGCTCTCAGGAGCTCCCTGCGCTCGCCACAATGCTCTGTGTGCGAAGAAGCCGCTTCTTCGCCTCCGGGAGAATCGGCGAGCGGCAGCTTCCCAAAGGCGAAGATGCAAGCTGCAGCACACAGGCACAGTGTGGGCAGCCTTCAGACTTCGAGAAAACAGTACTTTACCACTCTCCTGCCTTTTCCATGGTTATTCTATTGGAAAAGAACGAGTTTTGGACAACTACCTTTCATTCTTGCCAAACTCTTTGCAGACCCCCGTGCAAGCTTTAGAACAAGATTTTGGATGTTTTCTTTCCTGGCAGAGTTTCTCCTTGCAAGATATGGTGGAAAAGCTTTTTGCTGAGTGTAGAGCGGCAAGACACGCAGAAGACGCAGATACGCAGCTCTCCGAAGCTAAGTGCCGGTCCCGGGCTTCTTTCGGCACAAACCGCTCTCAGGAGCTCCCTGCGCTCGCCACAATGCTCTGTGTGCGAAGAAGCCGCTTCTTCGCCTCCGGGAGAATCGGCGAGCGGCAGCTTCCCAAAGGCGAAGATGCAAGCTGCACCACACAGGCACAGTGTGGGCAGCCTTCAGACTTCGAGAAAACAGTACTTTACCACTCTCCTGCCTTTTCCATGGTTATTCTATTGGAAAAGAACGAGTTTTGGACAACTACCTTTCATTCTTGCCAAACTCTTTGCAGACCCCCGTGCAAGCTTTAGAACAAGATTTTGGATGTTTTCTTTCCTGGCAGAGTTTCTCCTTGCAAGATATGGTGGAAAAGCTTTTTGCTGAGTGTAGAGCGGCAAGACACGCAGAAGACGCAGATACGCAGCTCTCCGAAGCTAAGTGCCGGTCCCGGGCTTCTTTCGGCACAAACCGCTCTCAGGAGCTCCCTGCGCTCGCCACAATGCTCTGTGTGCGAAGAAGCCGCTTCTTCGCCTCCGGGAGAATCGGCGAGCGGCAGCTTCCCAAAGGCGAAGATGCAAGCTGCAGCACGCAGGCACAGTGTGGGCAGCCTTCAGACTTAGAGAAAACAGTACTTTACCACTCTCCTGCCTTTTCCATGGTTATTCTATTGGAAAAGAACGAGTTTTGGACAACTACCTTTCATTCTTGCCAAACTCTTTGCAGACCCCCGTGCAAGCTTTAGAACAAGATTTTGGATGTTTTCTTTCCTGGCAGAGTTTCTCCTTGCAAGATATGGTGGAAAAGCTTTTTGCTGAGTGTAGAGCGGCAAGACACGCAGAAGACGCAGATACACAGCTCTCCGAAGCTAAGTGCCGGTCCCGGGCTTCTTTCGGCACAAACCGCTCTCAGGAGCTCCCTGCGCTCGCCACAATGCTCTGTGTGCGAAGAAGCCGCTTCTTCGCCTCCGGGAGAATCGGCGAGCGGCAGCTTCCCAAAGGCGAAGATGCAAGCTGCACCACACAGGCACAGTGTGGGCAGCCTTCAGACTTCGAGAAAACAGTACTTTACCACTCTCCTGCCTTTTCCATGGTTATTCTATTGGAAAAGAACGAGTTTTGGACAACTACCTTTCATTCTTGCCAAACTCTTTGCAGACCCCCGTGCAAGCTTTAGAACAAGATTTTGGATGTTTTCTTTCCTGGCAGAGTTTCTCCTTGCAAGATATGTTGGAAAAGCTTTTTGCTGAGTGTAGAGCGGCAAGACACGCAGAAGACGCAGATACGCAGCTCTCCGAAGCTAAGTGCCGGTCCCGGGCTTCTTTCGGCACAAACCGCTCTCAGGAGCTCCCTGCGCTCGCCACAATGCTCTGTGTGCGAAGAAGCCGCTTCTTCGCCTCCGGGAGAATCGGCGAGCGGCAGCTTCCCAAAGGCGAAGATGCAAGCTGCAGCACACAGGCACAGTGTGGGCAGCCTTCAGACTTCGAGAAAACAGTACTTTACCACTCTCCTGCCTTTTCCATGGTTATTCTATTGGAAAAGAACGAGTTTTGGACAACTACCTTTCATTCTTGCCAAACTCTTTGCAGACCCCCGTGCAAGCTTTAGAACAAGATTTTGGATGTTTTCTTTCCTGGCAGAGTTTCTCCTTGCAAGATATGGTGGAAAAGCTTTTTGCTGAGTGTAGAGCGGCAAGACACGCAGAAGACGCAGATACGCAGCTCTCCGAAGCTAAGTGCCGGTCCCGGGCTTCTTTCGGCACAAACCGCTCTCAGGAGCTCCCTGCGCTCGCCACAATGCTCTGTGTGCGAAGAAGCCGCTTCTTCGCCTCCGGGAGAATCGGCGAGCGGCAGCTTCCCAAAGGCGAAGATGCAAGCTGCACCACACAGGCACAGTGTGGGCAGCCTTCAGACTTCGAGAAAACAGTACTTTACCACTCTCCTGCCTTTTCCATGGTTATTCTATTGGAAAAGAACGAGTTTTGGACAACTACCTTTCATTCTTGCCAAACTCTTTGCAGACCCCCGTGCAAGCTTTAGAACAAGATTTTGGATGTTTTCTTTCCTGGCAGAGTTTCTCCTTGCAAGATATGGTGGAAAAGCTTTTTGCTGAGTGTAGAGCGGCAAGACACGCAGAAGACGCAGATACGCAGCTCTCCGAAGCTAAGTGCCGGTCCCGGGCTTCTTTCGGCACAAACCGCTCTCAGGAGCTCCCTGCGCTCGCCACAATGCTCTGTGTGCGAAGAAGCCGCTTCTTCGCCTCCGGGAGAATCGGCGAGCGGCAGCTTCCCAAAGGCGAAGATGCAAGCTGCAGCACGCAGGCACAGTGTGGGCAGCCTTCAGACTTAGAGAAAACAGTACTTTACCACTCTCCTGCCTTTTCCATGGTTATTCTATTGGAAAAGAACGAGTTTTGGACAACTACCTTTCATTCTTGCCAAACTCTTTGCAGACCCCCGTGCAAGCTTTAGAAGAAGATTTTGGATGTTTTCTTTCCTGGCAGAGTTTCTCCTTGCAAGATATGGTGGAAAAGCTTTTTGCTGAGTGTAGAGCGGCAAGACACGCAGAAGACGCAGATACGCAGCTCTCCGAAGCTAAGTGCCGGTCCCGGGCTTCTTTCGGCACAAACCGCTCTCAGGAGCTCCCTGCGCTCGCCACAATGCTCTGTGTGCGAAGAAGCCGCTTCTTCGCCTCCTGGAGAATCGGCGAGCGGCAGCTTCCCAAAGGCGAAGATGCAAGCTGCAGCACACAGGCACAGTGTGGGCAGCCTTCAAACTTAGAGAAAACAGTACTTTACCACTCTCCTGCCTTTTCCATGGTTATTCTATTGGAAAAGAACGAGTTTTGGACAACTACCTTTCATTCTTGCCAAACTCTTTGCAGACCCCCGTGCAAGCTTTAGAACAAGATTTTGGATGTTTTCTTTCCTGGCAGAGTTTCTCCTTGCAAGATATGGTGGAAAAGCTTTTTGCTGAGTGTAGAGCGGCAAGACACGCAGAAGACGCAGATACGCAGCTCTCCGAAGCTAAGTGCCGGTCCCGGGCTTCTTTCGGCACAAACCGCTCTCAGGAGCTCCCTGCGCTCGCCACAATGCTCTGTGTGCGAAGAAGCCGCTTCTTCGCCTCCGGGAGAATCGGCGAGCGGCAGCTTCCCAAAGGCGAAGATGCAAGCTGCAGCACACAGGCACAGTGTGGGCAGCCTTCAGACTTAGAGAAAACAGTACTTTACCACTCTCCTGCCTTTTCCATGGTTATTCTATTGGAAAAGAACGAGTTTTGGACAACTACCTTTCATTCTTGCCAAACTCTTTGCAGACCCCCGTGCAAGCTTTAGAACAAGATTTTGGATGTTTTCTTTCCTGGCAGAGTTTCTCCTTGCAAGATATGGTGGAAAAGCTTTTTGCTGAGTGTAGAGCGGCAAGACACGCAGAAGACGCAGATACGCAGCTCTCCGAAGCTAAGTGCCGGTCCCGGGCTTCTTTCGGCACAAACCGCTCTCAGGAGCTCCCTGCGCTCGCCACAATGCTCTGTGTGCGAAGAAGCCGCTTCTTCGCCTCCGGGAGAATCGGCGAGCGGCAGCTTCCCAAAGGCGAAGATGCAAGCTGCAGCACACAGGCACAGTGTGGGCAGCCTTCAGACTTCGAGAAAACAGTACTTTACCACTCTCCTGCCTTTTCCATGGTTATTCTATTGGAAAAGAACGAGTTTTGGACAACTACCTTTCATTCTTGCCAAACTCTTTGCAGACCCCCGTGCAAGCTTTAGAACAAGATTTTGGATGTTTTCTTTCCTGGCAGAGTTTCTCCTTGCAAGATATGGTGGAAAAGCTTTTTGCTGAGTGTAGAGCGGCAAGACACGCAGAAGACGCAGATACGCAGCTCTCCGAAGCTAAGTGCCGGTCCCGGGCTTCTTTCGGCACAAACCGCTCTCAGGAGCTCCCTGCGCTCGCCACAATGCTCTGTGTGCGAAGAAGCCGCTTCTTCGCCTCCGGGAGAATCGGCGAGCGGCAGCTTCCCAAAGGCGAAGATGCAAGCTGCAGCACACAGGCACAGTGTGGGCAGCCTTCAGACTTAGAGAAAACAGTACTTTACCACTCTCCTGCCTTTTCCATGGTTATTCTATTGGAAAAGAACGAGTTTTGGACAACTACCTTTCATTCTTGCCAAACTCTTTGCAGACCCCCGTGCAAGCTTTAGAACAAGATTTTGGATGTTTTCTTTCCTGGCAGAGTTTCTCCTTGCAAGATATGGTGGAAAAGCTTTTTGCTGAGTGTAGAGCGGCAAGACACGCAGAAGACGCAGATACGCAGCTCTCCGAAGCTAAGTGCCGGTCCCGGGCTTCTTTCGGCACAAACCGCTCTCAGGAGCTCCCTGCGCTCGCCACAATGCTGTGTGTGCGAAGAAGCCGCTTCTTCGCCTCCGGGAGAATCGGCGAGCGGCAGCTTCCCAAAGGCGAAGATGCAAGCTGCAGCACGCAGGCACAGTGTGGGCAGCCTTCAGACTTAGAGAAAACAGTACTTTACCACTCTCCTGCCTTTTTCATGGTTATTCTATTGGAAAAGAACGAGTTTTGGACAACTACCTTTCATTCTTGCCAAACTCTTTGCAGACCCCCGTGCAAGCTTTAGAACAAGATTTTGGATGTTTTCTTTCCTGGCAGAGTTTCTCCTTGCAAGATATGGTGGAAAAGCTTTTTGCTGAGTGTAGAGCGGCAAGACACGCAGAAGACGCAGATACGCAGCTCTCCGAAGCTAAGTGCCGGTCCCGGGCTTCTTTCGGCACAAACCGCTCTCAGGAGCTCCCTGCGCTCGCCACAATGCTCTGTGTGCGAAGAAGCAGCTTCTTCGCCTCCGGGAGAATCGGCGAGCGGCAGCTTCCCAAAGGCGAAGATGCAAGCTGCACCACACAGGCACAGTGTGGGCAGCCTTCAGACTTCGAGAAAACAGTACTTTACCACTCTCCTGCCTTTTCCATGGTTATTCTATTGGAAAAGAACGAGTTTTGGACAACTACCTTTCATTCTTGCCAAACTCTTTGCAGACCCCCGTGCAAGCTTTAGAACAAGATTTTGGATGTTTTCTTTCCTGGCAGAGTTTCTCCTTGCAAGATATGGTGGAAAAGCTTTTTACTGAGTGTAGAGCGGCAAGACACGCAGAAGACGCAGATACGCAGCTCTCCGAAGCTAAGTGCCGGTCCCGGGCTTCTTTCGGCACAAACCGCTCTCAGGAGCTCCCTGCGCTCGCCACAATGCTCTGTGTGCGAAGAAGCCGCTTCTTCGCCTCCGGGAGAATCGGCGAGCGGCAGCTTCCCAAAGGCGAAGATGCAAGCTGCAGCACACAGGCACAGTGTGGGCAGCCTTCAGACTTCGAGAAAACAGTACTTTACCACTCTCCTGCCTTTTCCATGGTTATTCTATTGGAAAAGAACGAGTTTTGGACAACTACCTTTCATTCTTGCCAAACTCTTTGCAGACCCCCGTGCAAGCTTTAGAAGAAGATTTTGGATGTTTTCTTTCCTGGCAGAGTTTCTCCTTGCAAGATATGGTGGAAAAGCTTTTTGCTGAGTGTAGAGCGGCAAGACACGCAGAAGACGCAGATACGCAGCTCTCCGAAGCTAAGTGCCGGTCCCGGGCTTCTTTCGGCACAAACCGCTCTCAGGAGCTCCCTGCGCTCGCCACAATGCTCTGTGTGCGAAGAAGCCGCTTCTTCGCCTCCGGAGAATCGGCGAGCGGCAGCTTCCCAAAGGCGAAGATGCAAGCTGCAGCACACAGGCACAGTGTGGGCAGCCTTCAGACTTCGAGAAAACAGTACTTTACCACTCTCCTGCCTTTTCCATGGTTATTCTATTGGAAAAGAACGAGTTTTGGACAACTACCTTTCATTCTTGCCAAACTCTTTGCAGACCCCCGTGCAAGCTTTAGAACAAGATTTTGGATGTTTTCTTTCCTGGCAGAGTTTCTCCTTGCAAGATATGGTGGAAAAGCTTTTTGCTGAGTGTAGAGCGGCAAGACACGCAGAAGACGCAGATACGCAGCTCTCCGAAGCTAAGTGCCGGTCCCGGGCTTCTTTCGGCACAAACCGCTCTCAGGAGCTCCCTGCGCTCGCCACAATGCTCTGTGTGCGAAGAAGCCGCTTCTTCGCCTCCGGGAGAATCGGCGAGCGGCAGCTTCCCAAAGGCGAAGATGCAAGCTGCAGCACACAGGCACAGTGTGGGCAGCCTTCAGACTTAGAGAAAACAGTACTTTACCACTCTCCTGCCTTTTCCATGGTTATTCTATTGGAAAAGAACGAGTTTTGGACAACTACCTTTCATTCTTGCCAAACTCTTGGCAGACCCCCGTGCAAGCTTTAGAAGAAGATTTTGGATGTTTTCTTTCCTGGCAGAGTTTCTCCTTGCAAGATATGGTGGAAAAGCTTTTTGCTGAGTGTAGAGCGGCAAGACACGCAGAAGACGCAGATACGCAGCTCTCCGAAGCTAAGTGCCGGTCCCGGGCTTCTTTCGGCACAAACCGCTCTCAGGAGCTCCCTGCGCTCGCCACAATGCTGTGTGTGCGAAGAAGCCGCTTCTTCGCCTCCGGGAGAATCGGCGAGCGGCAGCTTCCCAAAGGCGAAGATGCAAGCTGCAGCACGCAGGCACAGTGTGGGCAGCCTTCAGACTTAGAGAAAACAGTACTTTACCACTCTCCTGCCTTTTTCATGGTTATTCTATTGGAAAAGAACGAGTTTTGGACAACTACCTTTCATTCTTGCCAAACTCTTTGCAGACCCCCGTGCAAGCTTTAGAACAAGATTTTGGATGTTTTCTTTCCTGGCAGAGTTTCTCCTTGCAAGATATGGTGGAAAAGCTTTTTGCTGAGTGTAGAGCGGCAAGACACGCAGAAGACGCAGATACGCAGCTCTCCGAAGCTAAGTGCCGGTCCCGGGCTTCTTTCGGCACAAACCGCTCTCAGGAGCTCCCTGCGCTCGCCACAATGCTCTGTGTGCGAAGAAGCCGCTTCTTCGCCTCCGGGAGAATCGGCGAGCGGCAGCTTCCCAAAGGCGAAGATGCAAGCTGCAGCACACAGGCACAGTGTGGGCAGCCTTCAGACTTAGAGAAAACAGTACTTTACCACTCTCCTGCCTTTTCCATGGTTATTCTATTGGAAAAGAACGAGTTTTGGACAACTACCTTTCATTCTTGCCAAACTCTTTGCAGACCCCCGTGCAAGCTTTAGAACAAGATTTTGGATGTTTTCTTTCCTGGCAGAGTTTCTCCTTGCAAGATATGGTGGAAAAGCTTTTTGCTGAGTGTAGAGTGGCAAGACACGCAGAAGACGCAGATACGCAGCTCTCCGAAGCTAAGTGCCGGTCCCGGGCTTCTTTCGGCACAAACCGCTCTCAGGAGCTCCCTGCGCTCGCCACAATGCTCTGTGTGCGAAGAAGCCGCTTCTTCGCCTC